>NC_140242.1:21063163-21098163 GCF_949987555.1 Borostomias antarcticus
CCATCTTGGTTTCGGTGACGTCAGAGCGCTCACAGTCAGAGCCTTCAAATCCAGCAGGCCTCACACTGTGATGTGTCCCAGTTTGAACACCTGATGATATTTGTGGAATGCTACTACAAAGTAGAGAGCAAATAATACATTCGATAGAGAATAATATAGGTAATTTCATCATCAAGTCTGCACAAACACATTATTTTCTTAATGTGTCAACACAGTTTGAGTATGCTAATACATGGATTTCCATTAGCACATTTACAGTAGGCTATAATTACTTAATAATAATGGGCCTCATTCACCGCTATCTTCTACGTTTTTTTCTTAAATTTGTTCTTAAGAAACTCTTATGAAAAGTCCTAAAAGTCTACATCAGATTCATGACGTGTTCGTTAACAGAATTGTCCACACCTGTGTTCTTATACATAATGATGAATGATCAATCACATTGTCCTCATAAATTGAAATGTGTACGAGTGTGATCTTGATTGTGCGGTAGAATTCTTACCTAAGGACAAACACCAAATAAGAAAACATTGGTGAATGTCAGAATCTTAATGAAAACTGCGTAATTACTCTAAAGCTTTTTATAACACCGGTCACAGCTCATCTTTTGAACGCCAGCCCATCATGGCACTGTCCTCTTTTGCCTCAAGCACACACACACACACACACCCAGTGAGCTGGCACAGTGCAGAGGAAGTGCGGGGTGAAGAGAGAAGGCAGCCCCGGGGGGAAGACTTCATCGCAGCTTTGTGACGGGGGCGGCGTGGAGCTCTGACTCCACTTCAGAGAGACGCCACATGTAGCCTTATTACAACAGCTGGATCGCCTGTCTGAATCGGTCACAGTTCATACAGACGCACACAGGCCACCGAACCGCCATGTTCTAGCCCCCGCTGCCCCATTCTCATTGGTTGAAGGGGAGGTGGGGGCGAAAGCAGGCCGGTGATGTCATGCTCCCGTTTCGGCCTCCGATGCCAACGTTTCTCTTTTATTCGGGGCCGCTGGCTGGCATGACGATAGGGATGGCCGTCCTGTCGGCCTGAAACAACAACGGGAGGGACCTCGGTGGAACCCACAAAGTGACACATTCCTACGGCATACGAGCCCACGGAGCAGGATGCGTTGAGGAGTGATGTTTCCTTGGAAACCATATCAACAGAGCGCGTGTGTGGAGGGGCGGGGGTTACGTTTTGATAACGCATAAAAAAAGCAGTCGCATTCCCGTGGTCTTGGGGAGCTGTCCTCGCTAGCTTCATCTGTTTTCGCTGCGCAGTACCTTAAGTCAAATCAAATCAAACTTTATTTGTATAGCGCATTTCATACACAGAGGCAACACAATGCGCTTTACAGAGGTCCCACCCCTACATATTCCAGATTGAAGCAAAAAAAAAAGTTTCACCCGGGGGCACACAGGGTCTATCTGCGCTGACGTCATAATCAAGGGTTCAAGAGAGCCGTGGAGTCGCAGGAAATGCCACAGTGCATCGGCCCGCAGCAGAAAGGGGCGTCGCAGCCTTGATCGCCACATCAGACAGCAGGGGCTGGAACCTGGCACAGGCAAAGACACTGTTCCTGTTTGGCTCCATATACGTTCCATATGGCACGCGGCTAGCGACGGCGGTTAGCGTAAAGTCTGCGCGTGTGTCATGTGTGGATATAAACCAGCGTTAGTGATCAATACCGCAGACACACACAGAGGCTGAGGCTAATGTCTTCATTCACCAGCCCTGATCCTCCACACACAGAACGAGCCAGGATGAATCAGTCCTCCCTCCTCTCCCTCTCCTTCTCCCTCTCCCCCTCCCTCTCCCCCTCTTCTCCCTCTCCATCTCCCTCTCCCCCTCCTCTCCCTCTCCCTCTCTCCCTCCATCTCGCTCTCCCTCTCCCCCTCCTCTCCCTCTCCCCCTCCCTCTCCCCCTCCCTCTCTCCCTCCCTCTCCCTCTCCCCCTCCCTCTCCCTCTCCCCCTCCTCTCCCTCTCCCCCTCCTCTCCCTCTCCCTCTCCCACTCCCTCCCTCTCCCTTTCCCCCCCCTCTCCCTCTCCCTCTCCCTCTCCCTCTCCCTCTCCCTCTCCCTCTCCCTCTCCCTCTCCCTCTCCCTCTCCCTCTCCCCCTCCCTCTCCCCCTCTCTCTCCCTCTCTCCCTCCCTCTCCCCCTCCCTCTCTTTATTCCTTTCATGGTTTTTCAGACTAGTAACATGACACATGCTACATTCACGTTTTATAGAAAGCACAGTGACTTTTCTGTTTCATGGTAGAGGTGTTCATACTCACGCCATGGAAAGATGTCACCATCGTCTTAATGTATCCCCCCATAATGTAGAATGTACTGTGCATTGAGTGCTAGCGACATATTGTCAACAGATGTTGCATTTCAGTTACTTTATTGTGGTAAATGTACCACCACGATTTAAATTACTGTAACCTGTAATGTTAACATAATAATAACAACAGATTTATTAAGATAATACACAGAGAGAAGGAGAACGAGGGGGAGAGAGAGAGACTCCTGTGTGCACATTAATTATATTCTGCAACTTGTCAGCAATTCTATCCTCAAGTGGTTTCCAATTTTCCAGCATTTGCACACAACTTACTACTCATAAAATATTGAAAGTCCCAAACATCTAAGACAGATAACAGCGTGACTCGGACTGGAACTTGAGCACTGACTGCGTTCTGACTCTCATTACGGGCCATTTATACTTCGTCGTACGACACTTTTGAAAGTGTCGACAGACAGACATTACGTCAATGTCGACACTTTTTTGCACCTACCAAATTTTCCAATGTCGCAGACGCCGTCGCTTTCGTCACACAGCTGTGATTGGACAGCTAGATAGAAGGCGCGTTCGTTACCATGGATCAATCAGCCACGCGTCTGCAAGTTACCATGGAGGTGATCAGACACTTCGAGTATAAATGCTAAATGTCGGTCGACAATTTTTGTTTCTGTCGACAGACATTTGTCGTACGACGCTTGTCGACTGAGTATAAATGAAGCTTCAGTCTCCCCCTCCCCTCTTTTCACATCACTCGTCCTAGCATCAGATCTCTGCTTCGGTGAGTTTGTTTCAAACCAGTTTCATCACATCATAGGATCTCATGATCTTACCTCCCCTTCGTAGCCATCTCAGCTCTTTGGCCGAGTGGAGCACTATCTTGAAACTAGACTCAGGCTCAACCTTGATGACTCGGACGTATGGGGACTTGATTTGTCTTCTTTGGTGACTCGGACTCGCGATTTAGTGGCTCGACTACCACACTGGGCGAAACACTGATTTTAAACATTCAACACAGTTATAACTGTAGTTATGAAACAATATTAATGACTTCATAGTCATTTTTACTGTACGCATATGCTAATGCATATTTCCACCAGTGTGCAAATTGCCTAGCTGTCATTATTGCTAAGATTCAACTAAGATTTAAGATCTGGGTAAAAGCCATATGGTTCACACACATTAGGAATTGGACTAGGGTCCAATTACTAGAAGGCAAATTCATAGTATGTAAAGATGGTTCAGATATTGACCTAAGTTCCACATTTTCAATCATAAGCAGAGAGTTGAGCCAGCTTCATGCCTGATCCTCCAAAAATCATTTGTGATCGGTTTCACTTCATGCCCAACTCAACCTGTTCTCCTTCTAATAAGAAAAGAGTAAGCATTCACCTCAAGTCAACCTTTTCACACAAAGCCTTTCAATTCCCAGACTCCTGTAACGTATCCTCTGTGGTCAGAGTCTGTCTCTCTCTCTCTCCCTCACGCTCTGTCTAATAGAGGATAGAGCAGCCGTGCAGAGCGGGGCTCCGCCCATATCCACCGCACTGGGCTCTGGAACAAAACTCCTAAGGTGATGGTTCCTTTGAATATTCATTGCCCATATCAGTCTTTGTTCGGGCTATTGTACGCAATGAGGCATAATTAGAAACGTCTTAATTATTTAACTATAAGACCCTTTTGCATTCGTCTGACTAGCCTAGCTCCACACTTGAAGGTGACATTCATACAGTAAGAGAGTTTTGCTTCAGGCAAAACTGCCATTAATATTTGAGTAATGAGAGAATAAAAAAGTTACAACTGCAATTATAGATAAGTGTTCATTTAGCAAAAGGCAATTTTAGATCTCACAGCTCAATGGACAAGTAGAAATGATGCCCCGAACTCTGTTGGAAATTCCTGTAGGCCTATGCACTTAGCCGTGCAGTAAATTAATATCCAACTTAACCTCAATTCTTGTTAATTGATTAATATTTACTGCTTTGGACACTGCATCCCCTCACAAAAGCCTTATTTCCACTGTCGGGCCGAACCGATACCGGAACGGTTACCCTGCATGCTCAGAACGGTTCGGCACGACAGTGGAAATAAGGCTAAAGACTAACCATATTTCTGTTCAGCAATTGTTTTTGAACATGCAGAAGCGTCCATCTCACCTCATGAACAGGTGAATGAGCAGGTCCAGTAACAAGGTGATTCCCTAACGAGGCGGTCGGACACAGCCCTTTGTAGTGAAGCGCAGATGACACGCTGACATGGCTGACAATACTGAACCCTGTTCCCCGTGTTCAGCTCGACCATCTCTGAAGGGCACACATAAGAACATGCACTAGCACAATACTGCCGTGTATGTCGGGCCACAGGTGGGTTTTTACCTCAGATGTAATCACTCAGTGTTTAGTGTTCAGTTTGGCATTCGTGTCACATCCGGCGCCAGCTGTCTCCTCGCGGTGTTCAGCAGTAAGTGTAACATTTGGCGTGCCGTCCTTCGACACGGCGTTCATTACTCTGCATAGAGGAAATATGCAAATCCAGCATGGAGTTTTCTAATAATGACTATGTTCAGAGATGTGTGCTTTTGACAAACGCAATAAGGCATTGTTATTTTTTTTCGTCCCATAATTACTATGCGCCTCCTCTCTGGCGGTCTGTGGATAATGGGAATTATTTAAGGCAGATTCATTTATCATAAAGTGTAATTAGTTGATAATTATGGAGTGGTAATTACATTTGAGAGGAAACCCAGGGATGAATCTCAGTTGGAGCACTCCTCGGGCGGCCCCCTATTGACAGTATCCTCCAGACAACCTCCTTCTCGTTCACACACACACACACGCACGCACACATACACACATACACACGCACGCACACACACATCTTAACTAACACACGCACACACACAAACACGCGCACGCACACACACACACACACAATCACACACTTACCCACTGGAACACCCATCTTACATGCACTCACACTTGCTCGGACAGAAAATACACACTCACACATCCCTACTGTAGCACTGACTTTACACAATATACTCGTATACATACTTTCTGATTATGCACTTATTCATGGTCACGGTGTGTTTCTGTCAGGCTACCAACACAACCTCACAAACCTACCATCAGCATACACACCATCAGCATGCACACTAACTCTCATACACACTAACTCTCTCAGGCCCACAGTCATTTATTATCCTCTCTTAGCATTCGTTCTTTGATTTCCCCTAAGAAACATGGCATCATATTCTGGCCCGAGCTAATGACTAGTTTTACAAGGGAATTACATTAATTTCCTAAAGGACTCTTATGAGAGTCTCTGTGCTGGTTCAAAGGTACGGTGTAATAAGCGCAACGAGGGATAAGAAGCTTGCATTAATATTTACTTGTTCCATATATTGCCTCTGACAGAGTCTTTTTCCCATCCACAAGGCCCCCAGGTTTCATATAATCAACTATGTAACACACACACACATACATACACACGCACACACACACACACACACACACAGACATACATACACAGACACGTACTCGCACACGTACATAAAGTCTCCCTCCGTTCTGCATTCTCATTTGTCGGGGGGTATCGCTCTGTCCATCATCACCTCCCTTTCCTAAACACCCTATGGGCAGGGCCCCCCTCATGCGCTGTGTTAAACACACATGTTATCCTCATCAGGCAGCGTACTGTAAACCCAGGCTAATCTCCCATCTCTGGGCTGCTCCTGCACCTTTTCAATTTCCTGGAAACCTAATCCTGGCTGTTCCTCCATACCTCATCACCGCCTCAGAGAAAGAGAGAAGCAAAAAAAAGGGGGAACAAAGGAAAATAATTTGTGCTTTTTGATATTATTTGAATAAGCTGGATGGTATATGCCTCGTATAGCGATGGGGTTCTGTGCTGTAGACTATTTTTTACAGATTTGAGGATTTATCTTGTGTGGAAAATGTGCATGTTTTGTGCATGTTGCCTTTAAATGTGTTGAAAACAGTTACAATTATAGGCTACAGGTTTTAGAAACACTTCTGGAAAAGCATGGCTACTGTACGTATTAAGAAAGGGTATTATTGTATTATGTATTATATACATAGCAATGCAGCCTTTACACTATTGTTAAATCATCTCTATTGTTTCTATCTTTCTCATGCATTTTCTTGGGTGATTCTGTTGTCTGAGTGCACGCTGGAATCAATCAGCTGGTTTCACAGCTGGAATCAACCTGCAGACCTTACCCCTACACCCCCCCCCCCCCCCCCCACTGAGAAACCAGCAGGTACACGATCTCTCTCCCTCCAACTCTATTGATTGGTTTGCTAAACCCAAACCAAGAGCTTATAAGGATTAGCCATATTAGTCCCCTACTGTTGAAGACAATGGATCTCAAACTTGTAGGGTTCTGGCCTAACCTTCGCCGGTCGAGGTCTGTGTTTTGGCAGGCTTTGATTGATGGAGATATCACAGTCCTGGTGTGCAGTTGGCCATAGCACCCTTAAGCTATATTTCATACATTTACTATGGGAAATGAGGTACTTCCAGTTTAAAAACAATTACACAGTTTGAAATCATTAGGCCTTGGCTGCCAGTGCAGCTTAGATTCTAGAACACTGCAGCGCAGCAGATATTGTAAATGATTATAAGGGAGCCCTGACTGCCCTCAAGAAAAGGCGATCCTGGTCTCTCTCGCTATGACGCTCGCTGAGTAACTGCTTCAAAACAGTCATAAAAAGGCTCACATGGACGGACCTGTGTTCAATTGGAAACACATTGCCTCATAATCTATGCCCTCTCCTAATACAAAGAGATCCCACTGCGGTTTCAAGGTCAAACACCAATAAAATCAAAGACGGCAATTTGTCGGAGTCTGGGGCGATTCTTCTCCGTGGCACACACGCTGACATCATCTGCAGTCGATCAGACAAAGGCAGCCTGCGCCTGGCGGAGGAGGGATCCCATCGTAATTCCCGTCAGTGCAGATGTAAATCAAGAGTTTTTCCCATTACGGATATGGCGAAACTCCCGGGCCAGCTGCAGCTGCACATCCCGGGGCTTCCTGATCCGTCACCCCGGGAACGTGAGCGTCTGACGGACTTACCTTCACTTTGGGATCCTGCTCTCCTCCCTCTGGTTGGGGAAGACGCGGGGTCAACGTTTCTGCTCAGTGTCCCCCGCTTGGGGAGGTATCTGCAGGGGGGAGTCCCTGCGCGCGCACACACACACACACGCACGCACACACGCACGCACACACATCTGAAATAAAAAAAAAGGAATGTCTCTGACGTACAAAAAGGTGATACATGAATGAGTAATGTACGGTAGGAGCAGGAGTAGCAGGAGAGCGTAATTAGAGTATCCTCCAGGTAGTTTTACTTTGTCTTCTCAGGAGTAGAAGGAACCACTAACCAGGAAGTCTATGTGGGCTTTGTCAGGTGCAAAGCTGACCAAGCTGGAGACAGTTCTACCTTTTGGACAGGCTTGACAATGCACAGCAACTGGCACTTGTCAACAACATCTGTGAGAAACAGCTTGTTTTTGGTGAGGGAGAGATCTCGTCTGTACCTGTTCGTCTTGCTACAAACAGATTGTGGAGCTCGCTTCTCAAACTCATTAGCTGCGCCTCTTGCCGCTTTGTGCTCAAGCGTGTTGTTCTGTTCAGATTGCTATTGTGTTTATTTTCTTAGAATAAAACTGAAAACTGAATCTGCCATCTCATCTCTTTTTTTCATTCACATGACCCACTTTCGGGCAAACATGCTCTTCTAGCTGCCGAACGCAACCATAAGACCGAGACAACCGCCCAAACAAACAATCTGTGTTTGGCCTGATGCTGAAATCAACCGAAGAGATTGCTAGAAACAGCCGAACAGCCACCAAGTCTTTCTACGGAAAGCCACGCAGCGCATTCCAGACCCGGCAGAAAAGCTTCGCTATACATCATCCAAAAGTATTTATTCCTTCCAGGAACCCAGGAGCCTCGGACAACCCCTACAGACCTGTAATCCCTAAGACGGATGGCCCGTCCCAAATTAATCTTTAACTGCAGCCATCCCAGATCCATCGGGTCATCCGCGCCAATCGACCCTGGCCATTAGGGTCTGTTCACATACATTTAGATTATCCTGGTGTTTTTCTTGCCTCGGTCCATGCTAATCTCTGTATACAGTGGAAAATTAGGGGAGATCAGCCGCGGGGCGTTGAGAAAAGGAGACCTCCACATGTTGACTTCAAAGGTGGCTTCGCCTGAGTGGAAGCAGGTGTGCCTGGGCCAGAGTCTGGCACGGGTTGGGCTGTTACTGGAGGGTGGGATAGACCCTCAGGCTAGTGAGTGTTTATGTGTGGTGGGGGGTGTCGGTGTGTATGTGTTTTGTAGAGGTATTTCCACTTGTCTGCGTGTGTGTGTGTGTGTGTGCGTGTGTGTGTGTGTGTGTGTGTGTGTGCGCGCGTGTGTGTGTGCGTCTTTGTGCATGTGCGTGTGTATGTGTGAGAGAGAGATATAATCTGAGTTCATGTATAGGTGTGTGCGTGTTTGCGAGTCCATGAATATAGTATCGGTGTGTTAGTGTGTGTGTGTGTGTGTGTGTGTGTGTGTGTGTGTGTGCGTGCGTGCGGACATTTTGTCCGGTTAAACTATTTATTTCCCTCTAATGACTCACTCTCCAGCGTGCGGAAGGTGCTGAGGAGGGGCTGTGCTAGTCATTTGTCACCAGCTGTCTTAAGTTGCAGAGTCTTGGCTGACGCCATAAACGCTTGGTAATAGCTCTTCTGGAGAGAATTTGGTAGCTACTTTCCCCTTTCTGCTCCCCCGAAACCTTCACAAATGTTGTTTTGCTTATCAGTGTTTTGTACCTGATCTGAGGAAGCCATCGAGTTTTACCTGCCCTCAGGTATCTAAGCAGAATTGTGAACAGGATTTTGAAAGCTAAATAACAGTATCACTGTAGTGATATGCAATCTGTAGTATCTCTAGTGATACCATTTATAGCAGACCAATTATCAGCATGAATATGGCCTCGAGCAGAGGTGTATGTGTGGGCGTGCACGCGCGTGCATGTGTACGTACACCAATACAATGGATTAAACATAATACTGGATGTAGACACATAAACACTTGCACTGTTTGTCACTGTCAGGTTACTTGTCACCTGGGTGCCACCCCCTGTCATTTGAACTGTGGCCAACCACGCCCAGTTCTTCCCTTGCGGCTGTCAGATGCTGCTTGCTGTTTGGCGGGTGCCCTTCTACTCCACACAACTCTCCATGTTCAGTGACAGGGAATTTCGGGCTGCGCTTGGGTCCATCCTGCTTTGGAACAGGCTGTTCTGCATGTTGGATTTCCCTGGTGGTATAAGCCTTTCGCCTGAAGTGTGTCAACTAAAATTACACTCGTGAGTTATAGTGTTTCTTATATCTGATCTAAAACTAAAAACTAAAATGTGTCTCCATTCATTAAACGTAGAAAAGCATGCTGTGTAAAACCCATACACTCTATCAACTCTATCTGTCTTCTGCTAAGATTTGGACATACGATTTTAACACATTCCCATTGCGACCTATTGGTCTTCTAGAGAACAAATGATTTTCTTTCTCCCATCCTTGTTTTTTCTTCTTCTCCTGAGCACGGTTAATAATCACGGCTAAGGCCTCAGGATCTGTGCTTTTTACGATCTGACAAAAGCCGTAATATATGTCCCTGTAGCACGCTGGATTGTCCTGCTCAGACCCAGCGGTACTGAGACTGGAGTAACGGTGGATATTTATATTCTGCTCTGCGGTGGGGCTGTAAGTTACAACGAGCAGCGGGGAAGCTAATTTCACATGCTGGAAGCCCGTTCTCTGGACAGGGCTGCCCCCTCCCCACGCCCCATCTCTCTCTCTCTCTCTCTCTCTCTCTCTCTCTCTCTCTCTCTCTGTTTTAGTGAGAGAAATAGTTCTCTGTGGTGTTGGGTATATACATAAACACTTTAAAAGCACAGATATCAATCTTTTCAGCTGAGCGCCATTTTAAATGTCTCCCATCGGTGGCGTGATGGAAACCTTTGTGTTCATTTCCTCCTATTTCACTAGATATCTGTCAGGGATTTGGCGAGCGTGAGAGGAGGAAGGGGTTGTCTGTGAGCTGTGTGTGTGTGTGTGTGTGTGTGTGTGTGTGTGTGTGTGTGTGTGTGTGTGTGCGTGTGTGTGTGTGTGTGTGTGTGTGTGTGTGTGTGGAGGGGGGGGTGGTACTGCTTGACTCTAAGTTCAATCCGCTAGTCTGAGGTCCCAGAGTGTGATCAGAGAACAAAGAAAGGTCGTCTAAGCCGTTGACTCCATCAAAAGTTACACATCAGAGGAATCATTGGCGGAACTTGAGGAATTGATGAGCTGGAGAGCATTTGGAGACTAGATCTGTGTGTGACGGTCGGTTGATGGAAAAGTCTGATCTTTATAAATCCTGTCCCCAGTCAGACAATGGCATTTACCCAGGCCTGGCACTTGATCCCCGTAATGTGTTGATGAGGTCATGGCGAATCCGGACAGATGTGTGTGTGTGTGTGTGTGTGTGTGTGTGTGTGTGTGTGTGTGTGTGTGTGTGTGTGTGCATGTGTATGTGTGTGCGCGCATGTGTATATATGTGTGTGTGTGTGCATGCATGTGTATACTGTGTGTGTGTGTGTGTATAGTGTGTAGTGTGTGTGTGTGTCGCTGTACCAGAGCGATGGTAGAAAGTGCCTCATCCTCTCTTTGAGCCTGTCTCTGCATATGAGTCTTCCACTAAACACAGCATGATTGCAACTCATACGTTAGAGCCGTGGTCAGAGCGCCGTATGATTCATTACAATCTGCCCCCGATAACACAGGAAGAGAGGAATACATTTTGTTTATCTGTGAAATTACAGACCTCTGATCTGAGCCCCGGAGTTAAAGCTTTCTCCTGCTCCCCCACTGTGAGGGTTCTGTATGTATCAGGAGAATATCCCAGCGTCAGGTGGGTGGCGTGTTCAAAAGAGGGTGTGTTTAGAAGCTGATGTCTGTCTTCTGTGTCACGTTGTGCGCTCGGTGTACCTTTGCCTTAGAATCTCAAGGTCACACACCCAGAAGAGCACTGAACACGTCATCTACCGTAAACCTTAGATGACACATGTCCAACACCCATACACTGCTCTCCGCAACTGGAATTGTTATCCCTTCTACTTCAATATAAGGGGTGGGATCACCACAAAAAGATTATTCATTGGTTAGGAAGTTCTCACCATACGCACATTACAGGTGGCATTCACAACACACAGGCTTATTCCTTTTCAAAAGCGAGTGGAGCCTAAGCACCTGAGCCTCCCAGTCTTAACTCTCGTCACCTTCCTCCTATCCGGTCTCTCTCTCTCTCTCTCTCTCTCTCTCTCTCTCTCTCTCTCTCTCTCTCTCTCTCTCTCTCTCCCTCTCCCTTCCTCTCTCTGGACAATCCAGTGTTTCTTAGGCTGGACACTAGCCCGTGGGGAGCGGGTGGCTGCCCAGCCTCTGTTTCTGAACTGGGAGGGAGGGGGGCTTGTCTTCCTGTCTAGCCCCTGACAGCTAAATGACCAGCCTCCTCTGTTTGCCTCGCCTCTCACCCACGGACATCTGTTTGCAGCCCCGGCTAGGGGCTGAGCCAACCACCCCCCCCTCCGCCCCCCAACACCCCCTACCATCTGGGGGGGGGGGGGGGGGGGGGTGTCCTCAACCGGACCAATGAGAGGTTTTCATTTTGAGGAGATTGCGTCGTTCAAGGAGGCGATTGTAGCAAGGCGCTGTGTGATACAGCAGCGCCCCTCTGTATATCTCATCTATCCTCCATCCCCCATGTGTGTTGTTATTCATCTGCGGATTCCAATACGTGATCGGCGATTATCAAACAGAAATTAAGCTGGAAACTGTGTAGTGTTCCTCCATGTAAGGACTAAGAATGTGCTGCATTTGCATGATAGTGCATCTGGTTGGTGTGTATGGTGTGTGAGTGAGTGGTTGGATTCTGATTGTAAGATGAGATATTCATGCGCCTCCCACCAGAAGCGCCAGCAAGGTTACCATCCCATTCATAACCCTCCCATAGTTGGCCGTGACCCCATCTCCATTTGAATGGAGCGTGATGACAGTCTACCCCGCTCTCAGGACAGATCAAACTCAATAGCTCTTGATTTTCATTTCTCCTCATTGATGCTGAGCCATATTGACGCGTTCAGCGCAGATCAATCTAGGGTGAGAAGAGGGAGAACCAACCTGTTTAAAGAGCATGCTGAACCAGTGTGCCTGGTTATGCTGCTTGGATAGATACAACCGTGCAGCCCAATTCAATAGCACTGGGAGTTGTAGTTGGGTTAACGGCTTACGAAATACAGCAGCTCAAACTGGGTTCAATATCTTATTCTACTCAAAGTTAGAATACCGGAACTAAAAGTCAGTGTGCTGTGAGAGCTTTGACCTCTATAGCTCATGTGCCATGATATATAATTATTGTGAAAACCACATGAGTCATACTGCTGAGCCACAGGCCCAAAACATGCTCATTAGCACGCCTGTCTGGGTAGGGTAGTCCTTTACGCGATGTAGGCCATCTCATCTGAAACAACAGCCACAAGGTCGGAGTACAACCTGCATCACCATCTGTGTTCACAGCTTTGCCGCGTGACTTCATTTTCCGGAGACAGTTTTCCGACGACAGCCTGATCTGAAATCTTGCACCTTTGATAACATGCTCATTCACATACACCTCCATATGTGAGACGCGACATCTGATGTGTAGCGTTAGCGCGCTAACCCGGAGGTGCGGCGGTTTGGAAGTGTTTGATAATGACAGGATGGGGCGCGACAGCTACCGTAGGTGTGAGAGAACGGGTGTTTTGGGCTTCTGTCTAACACCTTTGATATTCTGAAGGCTCCCGCGTTAGCGTCAGCCTTAGGATTAGCGGTGGATGTAGCTTGAACATGCTAAATGCCAAATAGGATGCAGTTGAGTCTGATGAATGCGGATATGTGAGGGTTGTGATGTGACACTTGGGCTTTGTGTAACTGTCAATGTATGAGAGAAGAGGAATCTCTTCTCTCATAGGAGCCGAAAAAACATACCCTTGTCATGGCAACAGCACTGTCACCAACTAGTCTATGTGAGGTAAAACAGTCTTCTAGGCCCATACATAGTCCCCTGTGAACCAACAATATTCTAGGCCCATACATAGTCCCCTGTGAACCAACAATATTCTAGGCCCATACATAGTCCCCTATGAACCAACAGTATTTTAGCCCCTTGCATATAGTCCCCTGTGATCCAACAAGATGAATGTTTGAAAGCCTCCAGGCTGCATGGAGGTAGGATGAGTCACGGGCGATTCGGCCAAAATTAGATATACTTAAGGGCTCAACAGTCTGCAGTATAAACAAGTCTCGATCAACAAGATGGCCGCAGACCATTCCTCTTGCCTTCACCCTAGCTCCGCATAAAACATTTTTAAACATATAGTTGCACTATACATTGTACTAGTATGATGGTGCATGTGAGAAATAAAATGTTGAACTTGAATTAATGTGAGTGTATGTACACACAGATAGCAGAAGTAGACGCAAATGTGAGTACACAAAAGTTGACATTGTTCACAAATAACAGGCTACCTTTTACAGTCATATGTCAGATATTATCTGTAGGCCTAACAATGATTGTAATGATTTTATAACGATTCGGATGATCACCAAGTTTCTGGGGGAGTCAATTAATTCCGACCGTGTTCTGTTTTTTGACCTGGACTGGTTTCATGTTATTTAAAAAATCTCAACAATGCCAAGGGGCATTTCATATTCCTTCAGTTTCCATGGTAACCTTGCTGATGACCATTGGTTTCCTCTGTGAAGGTCAGTGACTTTGTCTGATTGCATAACATTAACGTACAAATCCTCCTGGTTCTCAAGTGAAATATTGTCTTTGAATATCAAGGCAGACGTCCCTGTGGAAACAGTCAGTCACTGGTAATACAGTACATAAGAGCGTATTGACGTCCATCTTGGTAAACATGCCAGACACATATGGACCACGCATTTACTGTAGGATGCAGCATGCATGAGTGAAACAAAACAGTTCTTTCCATGTGTCATGAGCAGGTCCTGTAGGCAGAAAACCTGTCTCTCTCTACCTCCAGTCACGCACGCACACACACACACACACACACACACACAGACACACACACATACACACACACATAGACACACACACACACACACACACACACTTTCCTCTTCCCTCAGCCCCCCCCCCCCCCCCCCCTCTCATTTTAGAAGCTGTAATCTGATATTGTGTGTCCCTGTGGGGTGTGTCTGTGTGTGAGTGCATATGTGGGTTGGCGAGTGGAGGATTTGAAACATCTGTGTGAGCAGAGCCTCCAGTGGTCCCTGAGGAGGTAGAAACATGCCACCTTCAGGCCACATCTCCACTGATTTAACAACATAGTTTAAACGTAGTCAGGACAGACTGGGACAAAGAGAACTGGAGAACCTTCCAGCTCCTTCCTGTACAAGCTTCACTTATCATGATTGAGAATGTTTGTGTGCGTGTGTGTTTGCATGTGTGTGTGTATGTGTGTGTGTACTGTATGTGTGTGTCTGTATGTCTGTGTGTGTGTGTGTATGTATCTGTGTGTGTGTTTGCTTGTGTGTGTGTATGTGTGTGTGTGTGTGTGTGTGTGTACTGTATGTGTGTATGTCTGTGTGTGTGTGTGTATGTCTGTGTGTGTGTGTGTGTGTGTGTGTATGTCTGTGTGTGTGTGTATGTCTCTGTGTGTGTGTGTGTGTGTGTGTGTGTGTCTGTGTGTGTGTATGTCTGTGTGTGGGTGTGCACGTGTATGTTTTCTTGTATTGCTAATCCTCACCACCTGACTCTGTCTGCACAACCCAACTGTTTCTTGTGATAGAGGTTAAAGATAAATAGAGATTGAAGGAAATAGTTTTGCTCTCTGACCGTTGTTTGACCGATCCTTGATCACAGGGGACCAGACCTGGTTAGCTGAGTGAAGAGGTCAGAACCACATTAATGTGATTTTATACAGGGCTTCTCCCTAGGTGAGGAGGGAGTGATGCAAGGCAGGCGATAGGTGAAGACCACATGATATATCAATAGACTACTGGCAGAGACACTGCCGCCATTGTCCTCTGGCCCTGCCTTAAAGGGGATCCACCTATGAAGCATAACCTCAGGAAATTAAAAAATAATTTACTGTGACACACTACTGTTCACGTACGCTCCGTCGCCGGTATCTCATCAAAACAAGAATGTTATTTCAAAGGTACAGTATGAAAGTGTTGCTGGTCTATGCTTGTTTTTGTCTTGTCCAGCCTATATTGGTTTAAGGTGTTGGCCCAGCCATGGGAGTTTGTTATGATGACCTCGCTATGCAGTGAGCCATTCCTGAGCGCTCGTAAGCACCGCAAATCTACTGGACTGAGACCATTTACGGCTACACATTCAGAGGGGAGTGGTTCACACCAGTGGAAGGAGTCAAAGGAGTTGATTCCTTTGAAGTGCCAGAGGTGATTTGATTGTATCAAGACCGGCATCAATCAATTTGATATATTTTCCTGGTATACAGATAGAAGGCTATTGGATCAGTATCAGACTCTGTGCCAGAGACAGCAGTAACATGCAAGGAACAGCAGTAAATAGAATTATTGGTATCAGAGTTATTGCCTCCCTTTATCTCAGTATAAATTGATGCCACTTTATCACCGAAACACAAACCCTCGATTCCATCTTATGGCAAGAAATCATGCCCTCACCTCACCTCTCAGAGGAGAACCCCCCCAAGACCCCCCAATTCTCACCTACAGCGGGCGTTCACCAGCGTGGTATGGCCGTAAGCCACCTACAGCTGGCCCTGGTGAACTTGTCCCAATTTCTGGAAAACGAAAATGTTATCATCTGTTCACATCTGATGCAGTATGGCGCCCAGACCCCCTCCGTCCGAGCCCACGGCTGGCGGCAGCCCACCCCTCCTCCCCGCGAAGACGTAGGACGCCAGGTCCTCCCGTATCGATGGCTCCTTTAGTCATGTGACTCTGTCCCGTCCAGAATAGGCGGAGCCGACAGATGGAGACGGTGTCATAAATATAGCAGGGCGTGTGAATCACTCCCGCTGAGGTACCGACGACAGACGACAGGCGTGAGGTGACAAATAAAGACCAACCCTTTAGTCTTCAGAGGAGCTCCCTCTGACAGGAGCTACTGAAAGATGTGTCTCACGCCTAATTTATGCTTATTGAAAAGCGTCGCTTGACAGGTACGGTAATGTCGCTCGACAAAACATAAGAGTCACTCGCCATCTCGCATTCATGGTTCACTGAAGCTTCTTGTCATCTCTGCCCCCGGGAAATATGGCTGGATGAGGAGGAAGAGCTGTTAAATAGAGAAACAAAAGGGTCTCATCGCACGTCAGCTTGTGAAGGGAAGCCTGGCGCATCTCAGGAAGGGACTGTAGAGTTTGAAGGAGTAATGACTCTGGTATCAAGAGCCAACTAATGTACACCAATAACTATACTCCCCACTGCCAGCATTAAAGCTGGGATAGATGACTTAGTAGACACCTCTCACAAAAGAAGATGGATGACTGAAAAAGAAAAACAATTCCTAATGAAAGATCACCAGATCTGTCCTGTTTTTATGTTGTCCCTAAAGTGCACAAATCTATTGTTGACAGGGGCGGACTGGGGAAAGAATTCAGGCTGGGAAATGTAGCTCCAGTTGGCCCACTGAACGGGCTTTCCGATTGTGAATACTAAACTGTCGGCAACCAGGCTGGCCCACACCGGCCCACTTGAGGACCGGCCCATCGGGATTCGTACCGAACGTCCCGATGGCCAGTCCGCCATTGATTGTTGATCCCCCACTCCGCCCGGTTGTGTCCAGCATAGACAGTCTGACTGAACCGCTATCGAAATATGATGATCATTTCTTGAGGAAATATGTACATGACCTGCCCTCTTACCTAGGTGACACCACTGATGTCTTGAATCTTGTAAAATATGTGAAATGTGAATCTATGTATATCCTGGCGTCTCTCGATGTCCAAAGCTTATATACATGTATTCCCCACAATGTTGGTCTGCAAGCTCTTTCTCACAACCTTGACAAACGCCCCTCAGATGGCCTACCTCCCTCCAGCTTCCTGGTTAGTCTAGCCGAGGATATTGTACCTACGAATTTCTTTAAGTATTCTGGCAGCTTCTACCTCCAGCCACAGGGGACCGCTATGGGTAGTGCCTTTGCCCCTTCCTACAGTACGCCTGCCTGGTTATGGGCTTCTGGGAAGAAAGATTTATCTATACTCCTAACAGTAATCCCTTCCACTCTAAAAAAGGCCTTTGGTGGAGGTACATAAATGACATTCTACTGATATGGAAGGGTACTATATAATTGACTTTCTTCTATATGTTAACTCCACCACTAGCTACGCATCATTTACAATGGAGTCCAACACTGCCCATATAGATTTTCTGGACCTCACTACATCTAAGGCGATTCATAGTCGACGTAAACAATGCAAGCTATGTTGTGAACGCAAGCTCCAACATGACTCGAGAGCTTGCGTTCTGTGTTTTGTTTTGTGGAAACACAAGGAATTGCACTATTGCTTGCGTCAAGTTACAAATTTCGGCATGACACACGCAAGGAGATCTTGCGTGGCCTTGCGAAGCTTGCATTGCTTGCACTTATGTAGTTTGCGTCGACTATGAATCCGGCCTAAGGGTGTTGATGATAAACTTGAGATGACCATCTATTGTAAACTTCTCAGGAACACTCTGCTCAGAGCAGACAGTAACCATTCCCACCACCTTATTCGTAATATCCCAGTCGGACAATTTTCACGCCTAAGCAGGAATTGTAGCTCTACCCTAGAATTCAAGTCTAAAGCTACAGAACTGTCCGATCGCTTTAAGGCACAATGTTTTGCACAAGGAGACAGTGAGTCCGCCTACATCAGAGCACCCCATACAGACAGACCCTCCCTCCTCACTAAGAAGTCCAAACAACAGACGCCACCCCGGCTTCGTTTCTCTACCCAGAACACACCAGCGGCAGGGAGAGTGAAAAGCATTGTACTAAAACACTGGCACGTTCTCCAGAGCGATCCCACACTCAGAGAGTTCACTGGTGAGCCTCCCCTCTTTTCATTTAGACGCTCACGTAATTTAAAAGACCGCCTAGTCCACTCAAACATGAAAATCTCCCGCCCCCCCTTCGACCTGGCTCCCCAACCCACCCCAGGTGTTTTACAGATGTGGTAACTGCCCAATGCTCAAACTTCACAAACACCAAATATTTCACTCACCCTCGAACAGGAAGAAAATACATATCTTCCTTTGTCAATCAATCAATCAATCAATCAATCAAAGCTTTATTTGTATAGCGCATTTCATACCCAGAGGCAACACAATGCGCTTTACAGAGAACAAGGGAGGTGGGCATACGACCCACTCTCTACATATTCCAGAGGGAAGCAAAAAAACAGTAATCACCCGGGGGCCAGATAAGTGAGCTGTAAAAAATTCTTCCCTGACCCCTCTCAACAAGGCGATCGAGCAAGCTCCAGGAGTATGTTTGTCTACCATTTTCTTTGTCAATTGCAATAGTACACATATTTATTGAAGTGCGCCTGTGGTTTAGCCTACATTGGGCAAACAAAACGGCCCCTTAAAATATGAATCCTCGAAGACAAAACAGCTGTCCGCACAAAAAATCTAGACTATGCAATTGCACGCCATTACATCCAAGCCAACCATGGCTCCCCAGCTTCTCCAAAGTTCTGGGGAAGAAAAAGTATATGTGTCCCAAAGAGGTGGCGATATCCAAAAAAAACACCTGTGAAGACAATCTTTTTGAATCCACACGCTCAATACAGTAGAGCCTTCTGGACTCAACGAGGAGCTCAGCCTCATGCTTCTTATAGCCAGCTGTACTCAGCCTACTGACCTACCTAGCCATTGTTTTAGACACCAGTCCTTTTACATTTAGTACACCTGCATTCACACTTTAGTGCTGCTCTCGTTCTATGTAGGCTATTGACTGTTAAGGTACACTCTACCTATTGCACTGGTCCCATGTCATTTTCTGCCCTATGTTCTGTCCATGGTGTTGCGTTTATTGTATTGGCAGTATTGATAGACTGTGTCCTATTGACTTTTGATAGATATGCCCTTTCTCCTACGCTATTGTTGTGTTGTATATGTTTTGTATATATTGAGTGTTTATATTTTGTATGTTTTGCCCTCTTGTGGACTGGCTTCTCTGAGATCAGCCACTTCATTGGTGGAATAGAGACATTGGCTGATTGTATGCACTGCCCCACCCATTCACCTGCCCAGGTGACCAGCCCATAACCTACAGTATCCCACCTGATGAAGATATCATTTTCGAAATGTTAGTCTTGTCTATCTGCACCTAATAAACGGCCTCAAATGCCTTGTGTGCTCCAGCGATTCGTCCTTCAAACTCAGCTGTTGAATAGTCTTTTGCTGAGAGAGGGGGAACAGGAGACAGATAAGGTGGTTGATTCGTCCTCTGGACAAGATAAATCCAAGGAGAGTCTGCTTGTGCAACAAATGAGAGAAAAGGATGAGGAAATGCACTTTCCATATTTCAGGATGTCTGCTAATCCATTTGATGACACCCCATTGTGTCCGTCCGCCTGTACATCCAACATGCTGGCGAGTAATATAGAACTTAGCTACTCGTAACATTAGCAAGCTAGCTAACTTAGCGCTAGTCCACTAGCTTAGCTATCTAGCAAGTGCTGTTCATCTGAGTTCTACCGGTTATGTCCTCACAACCTCTGCCAGCCTTTCCTATCCCTTCCATTGTTAAAATACACACCCCGGGATGTGCATGCCGCAACCCAGCAGACTGTTTAATCAGGTGTAGACCAATGTTATTTTCGCATCAAAATGACAATCGTGTGCGAGGCATGGGCTATTGTAACGTCAACTCGATTGAGGTTTTGACGCATCCATGGTAGCAGCCAGAAGAAATACATTTCCTTTGCTGGCATTTGACTGTAGATGTCCTTCGTGGTGCTTCACTCCTAGCTAACGGTTAGATGTGGATGAGACAGGGGACGCGTTTGCGTGACTTCCGGAGGTGTGCACGCACCACTACGTATAGAGTTGCTAAAAATACCTGGAAATGCTCATATAAACAGCAAATTGACAAATCAACTTTTTGAGTACTGCCTATGCCAGTGCTCAGTGCCCGTGTGCAGTTTCAGATGGAGTGGCTAACCCATTCGTGAGAAAATTAGATGCAGACAGTTTTTCTCATTTAGGCTAATCACAATAGATAGTAGTGGAATATAAAGTTCAGCTATTCATGTGGGTTTGCAGAAATATTTCAGCTGCAGTAAGATATCAACACGTGTCAGCTTTCACCTTTATCTTTTAACTTGACAACCTCTCAGCCCGTCCGTCTAAAATAACAGAAAATATTGGAGAGTCAAAGAAAGTTGTAGTTTCAGAGTATCTCCACAGGATCTCCATTGTTGAACTTGCTGTCCTGTGCTAGAGCTTTCGCAAATAGTCGCCTTCTTTAGTTCCTAGCGAGTAATGGACAGGACAATACACTAGGCCAGGGCGGCAGAGAGGAGGAAATATGCTTCTGTTTACCTTTGCTAGTCGTGCCCACTTCCTGCTTTTATACCATTTGTTATATTTGTCAGGTATTGTTCTGACACAATGTCACAATCTATCGGATACCCAGGCGATGCGTCGGTCTTGAGGGCCTTTTAGGTCTCAAAGCAGGAGACTTGAGATGAAAGCATGCTCTCACACAAACAAACAGCCCCGTATGTGTGTATACTTTATGTGCTTAGGATACTTCAGATGAAAGCTTGCTCTCACACAAACAAACACCCCATTGTGTGTGTATACCGTACATGCTTGTACAATATGTATACACTGCAGTCAGTCACAAACACTGGGCCCAAGCAGCTCCACAAGGCATCCATGCAAATGAAATCACTTCTATTTCTGAACTGATGGATTCACACACTCTCACAGTTGGTAGTCATCAGCAGGAACTATTCTAGATCTGTAGTCAATGAGTAATGTACTTTTCAAAAGATTTCTGAAAGAGCAATTTTCTCTACTTTGGCCTTTAAATATGCCTTTACAGTAAATATGTTTTACGCAGAAAGGCACTCATGCTGTTAAACGCCTGGAAGTAGCCCACCATTAAGGGAATGGAACCGTTTCTTTCTGTTACATTAGATTAAAAATTACTTTAATGGTCTTTGTGAATGCATCTGTGAGGGACAGAACATTTCTGAACATCTCTGGATAGAACATTTCAATCTTTTTCTTCGATGACTTGGGAGATTAAAAGTTTGTGAGACTAAAAGTTTCGGCTTTTTAGTTTTAGTTTGGAGGATCAGAGCACTTTCCCATCAATATGAGGGAATTGCAACCTACGAAGTTCCACTCTACTAACTAGTGCATATCTGGAACTGCAGTGGTTGTACAATTAGGATGTCAGCATAGATACTGATGAAGGTCTAATGAAGGATCTGCCAGGATCAATGAAGGTTGCAATTGGGGTCAGCCAACAACCTATTCTCAACACAACCTGTCTTGCTTTATAGTCTTGCTTCTGCTTATTGTCCACTTACAAATCTCATCTTTCCCAGGATATCTTTCCCTGTGACTGACACAGTCACTGAAGTATGAATGTAAATAATTCAAATTGGTCCTAGGAATTGACTTTTTTGCACTGTGAGGACTGCTATTTCCAAAAGGCTTAATGAGGTACCTCATGTATGCATGTATGCAGCGACTGTGCTACTCAGCTATTTGATTACCTGCATGGCATGCATCCATAAAATGGCCAATCACTTCTTAGGGAAACTTTTGATAGTGGTCAAACCTCACCAACCATTGACAGTCAATCTGATATCCATTGTGTGGCTTTAGTGACAGCTAGATGTGTCATCGACTGCACTGGCAGTAGCACTTCATCTGTGGCCAATCAATCCTGCAGTGGGGAATTCTCCATGTACAGTAATGTCAAATACCTGAGGACTTTGTCTACATCACATTATTAAACATATGACAGAGGGAGGGAGGGAGGAATAAAGGGAAAGGGAACCTAATTGAAGTGTGATTATGGTCCCTCAGGGGGTTAGAGTTTATTAATATGACACCTCCAATAAAGATGCTCGCTATTCAGATCTCTGTTGTCATGGAGACCTCATTCACTCCTAGTATGGTAGCAAAAGGTTAGCGTTGCAATTCTTGTACAAAGACAGATTTATAGACCTGGCTGTGAGACAATACAGTTCTTAGCTTTTTTTTTTCTTTTTTCTTTTTATATTTTAACCAAAATCAATTTAAATCAATTTACCTTTGACAGCATCGCCAGACAGTGCTGCGGCAACTCTCTCAGACGAAGCCTTTCCACACAGCAGTCATCTAGAATATCCCTCCTGGTGAACCACAGATCCACATGTACACTCTTTGTTTTCTTCCCTCTGTTTCTGTGTCCTGTCTGAAAGTTGAGTTTGAGTTAAAGGGAAAGTGAATCCATCATGTTAAACATGATACAGGGAAGCGATTGCAACATTCATAAGCGCTCTGTGGCATGTTGTGTGTTTTTTTATTCCTTTAGCGCATCCCTGCAACTGTGTCATTATTAACACTATTCAGCAATGACAGTACAGTAGCTTGTTGACATTCATGGAAATGGGTTTTATTTTCCAGTCAGCGTCCTCTCCTAGCCAGGTTCTCTGACAGACTGATACAAGCTGTCACTGAGAGTGCGAATCATATCATAGCCTAGGGTTTTTCACCTGTGCCAACGGGAGATTATTTCCCACGGAGTGCGAGAGGTTTATATTTCAATGGGAACCCTTTTGCTCACGGCCAATGTGTCATCTCACTATTTACTGCAGTCCATTGTGACACAGTCGTCTCCTTGCCACATAATAGACCCTGGAAGAGCTACATTCAGACCAAGCCTGTCAACCCACACATTGTTAACCCCGGCTTACATTCAGCTTCTCTGCCATTCTGCAGAGGGCACAAGCAGGAGAGAAGCCCTCTATTCACGCCTGCATTAGCGCAAGGAATCAATGGCGCTCTATAGCTTACCTGTCAGACCAGAAAGCTTATTCCTTTATTAAATTCAAATACGGGCAAGCAGCTGAACAAGTCAGACACTGTAAATGGCCCTGTGGTTCCCTCTCTCTTAGTTAACAGTTAAAAGCTATAAAGTAGTGTAGGCTCAAAGGGCATTAGTGTGCACATGCATATATTTGATCAAAACACCTCAGTCAGTGAGCCAAACATAGATTACCTGATGTTATTTAATGCTTGGCCAAAGTACCATTGCTTTGATTTGGCAAGCCAGAATCCCATGGCGATTTTTCCAGTGAGTGTGCATCTGCGTGTGTACAAGTTCGTATGTGGGTGGAAGTCTATTATCGGCCGAGCTTTGAGTGGTGAGCCACATCCTGCTCTTGCCCTCAGCCCATCCAGATAAGAGTACCTCCTCTCAGGGTTTTCTACAGGAAGTGGCACAATGGCCATTCCATTAGCTTTCACATTAGGCCACACCTGTCTGTCAAGTCCCTCCAAAGTAAGCACCAAACCGCATTTCCTGTATGGAGTTCATATTATGTTGAAAGAGTACATTGTGTATTCACACAGGGACCCTTTAGCTCAGTGACTACCTGATGATCTCATGCTTTTGGAAAATTAATCAGCTGCCTTTTGTTTCAAATGCACCTGTGTATTTGCTGCTTGGATGTCTGTCACGTATCTGTCGTAGTCATAGCTGCAGTTCGCTTATTCACAGTGTAGGAAGGAAGTCTACATGTACTGTGTAAATCATTTGACATTGTGGTGATAGACAGGAATGCTTTCAAACCAATGTTTCCGACTGGCGACCATAGCTGGCCCTCATACTGTCATCAGCTGTAAAATATGTTTGTGCTTTTCAACCTACGTCTATTATATATTTTTTGATTCTATTGTGATTTTCACACATAGATACATGCATAAGTGGAGGACAAGTGCAAATATACCTCTATCATACAATGTCCCTCCGATATTCCTTTCTAGTAAACTGACATTCCTTTTATTCTCATGTCAGACAAACATGTCTTATCTTAGACGTGAACTATGGACTTTTATTGAGATTACAGGGACACATATATAACCCTTAACATGTGCATTGCCTACAGGCTTAGACATGTCGAGTTACATCCTCTGCCTTTGACTGTACCTTCTCAATATGTGCGACAGGTTCATCCATGATCAAGCGCCCCGTTTTAACCAGGGTGACAAGCACATCACTCATCCCATACAGGGAACCCCTTATGAATATGTACACCCAGCCCAGCTGGTTAACATTCCTGTTTAAGTTTGCATGCATCCATCCTAATACCCAAACAGGGCACCGGGGTCACCAGGACTGGACAGAGAAAAATCACACACTTAGTCATTGTCTTTTGTCCTTCTCTGCTGTCTCCTTTGTGACATGGAGGACTTTGGCTATTTGAAGGGCCGCTTTAGGTCCCTGTCTGCTCAATGAAAAGAATCTCTCAGCAGTCAACAAGCTGTTTATTGCCATCTTGTTAGCCTAGTGATTTATGCCGCATCAATTTCTACGGCACCATTTGTTACGGCGTCTGTCAACGGGAGTGTGAAATCGGGGAGCTCAGATATTATACATGTCAAAACGGTTACGCTGCTCTGATCTGTCAATGTTGGCTATTGTATAAACATATTTTCAGACATGTTTCGAAGATCAATATAATTTTATCTGAGATATTTTGCATTTGGAACTCACAGTTCTGTGGGGCGCTGTGGCTTAAATTATGAGATACAGTCAGGAAATGCATGTCGGGAAACCGATATGTAAATGAAGCCAATGAATCATTTGACACATTATTAAACAAAGGAAACGCTGAGAGATTACACTGATACGGTTCAGTCATCTCATCATCACTATCGGAGCTTATCAATTATCTTCACCTGATTGTCGATGCAGATCTTCTCATGTGCTCGTATCATTTCACCGGTAGTTATTACGTTATCTTATCATATCGCTGCACGAGTCGTGCCACAGTGAGAACAGGGACAAAAGCCTGAGGTGACCTGGTAGGAAAAAACAAGCCACAGCCTCCTGCTCTCGCTGCGCATCTTGAACCGGCCCGCACAGCACGCATACAGTACGGGAAGTACTGTACGATCATTTCAATGTTGCATCAGGCATCATCTTGTATCCTCAATGATGTGACTGTTATGGTTAAGCCCGAAGCCGCACAATCTACGCGCACTACTGAGCCTACTGTGTGATATTTTGGTGGAAGTTATTGCTGTGTGTGTGTGTGTGTGTGTGTGTGTGTGTGTGTGTGTGTGTGTGTGTGTGTGCGCGCCTGTGCGTGTGTGTGTGAGTGTGTCTCCGCTTACGTTTGTGGGACCCTCCTCATGTCTGTTCCACACACTGAGCCTTGCAGCTTCGTGGAGGACAATCATCAATCAAGGATGGAAAATGGTCCCTTAAGGCGTTTGACCTTTCTTTGACTTTTCTCTGGGATATCTTCTCCCCGTGTGATATCTTAACAAAAGATACAGCGGTCCCCTGACTGCAGAACAAGTGTCCTTCAGGAAGACAGCTGTGGTTGCAACACGGCACCAAAAGCATGATCTGCATTTATAAAATGGCCCTGGGGGGAATATCTGGCTGTTCAATTCTTTCTCCCAGGAGGATAGTATGACAGTCTGCAACAGTGCTGTGTGTCTTTATTCTCAAAATACTCTGAGAGGAGAGATTATTTTTTAACATGTAACATTTCTCCATGAAATGATCAAGCTGTTTCCTGATATTCAGCCGAGACAGCTTTACTTGCTCAGTCATCCGTCCACGTCGGTTCTAACTCTTCGCCGCACTTTGATGGAGTCAAACAACATCGGTTCTGGTTAACGGGACGCGTCCGTGGTGACGTGGTGTGCATCCCGGTCTGTGTCTCCGGGGCTACAGTAATGATATCAGAGAACGTCACAATCTGCTTCCTGCGCTGATACCCCTCTGAGCTGAGTGCCTCCCCAGAGCTGTCTGCTTTTTGACCCTCGGTAGCTCTGGAGGCCTCCTACCCCCGCTGTCCTCCTCCCTGTGGCGAGTCGTCCCCTCGGAGGCCGCCGCCCCACTGGGTCTTGGCCCGCCGTGACCTTTCACCTGCCGGGTGGTGGAGGGGGGACGTGGCAGCGGGGGGCGAGCTGCTGGCGGACCCTTCCGACCCCCAACCCCCCACCCCCCCCCCCCCCCCCACCCCTGCACTCAGGCCAGACCGCCTCGCTCCGCAGGCAGAGCCCCCCTCGCACGGGCGCAGGGCCGGCTGTTCTCGTGCCCCCTTCCCCGCGGGGGTAATCCGCCGCCCAGCGAGGCGCTAAAGGCCAGACAGGGCCCGGGAGGCCGGGGTACCTCTCTCAGGATGTCTGGAGAGCTACTTCCCCGTAGGGGCCGGACCAATCATCTCCCTCTATCCTCCCACTTGTCAGAAGCAACAATATAGCAAGTTACGGGAGGTAGTGGGGAGCGGCGCCAGACTCGGGCGCTCTGGGACTCACAGCGGACGGAGCATGAAGGGGGAATGAGGAATAAGCGTAGGTGCCTGCAATAAGAAAGGTTTTATCAGTAATGAGCCGTCCGATACTCTGAAAGTGAAGGTCAATACGATCTCACCAAACTGGTCCTGGTAGGTAGGGGCGCTATCAAGAGGATACAAGCTAAATCTTTCTCAATTTGATCTAAAAAAGCACCACTTTTTTCTGTGCTTCACACTGAGAGGTTAAGTGTTTGATCTGATGTGAGGACAGAAGAATTGAAGAGAACAAAGGATCCAACTTTTATAAGTGGCGTCAAGTCGGTATGTGGTCAGTATCAAATCCCCTGCTTCATTTGAAAAGGATCAGCCCTTTTTGTTCCCTCTACAATTCCCATCTGAGGTAAACCGTGGATCTAATCTAATCAGATCTGTGTTGGGAGAAATGCATTCTGGGGAAATGAGTTTTTGATTTGGTCCGAGATTTTGCTTAACGATACTTAAGCATGTGAGAAGCAGAGCATGATGCTGTTTCTGTCTCAGAATCTGATTTATCTGCCAGGTAGGTGCATAACACAAGATTATTAGACAAGATTAGACAAGGACTAGACAGGTCAGTGCAAAGACAGACAGTGCAAAATACACTCCATATTGCATATCTGATATGCTTAACAACTCTACTAACAAAACCACAGACATACACAAACATACCCACAAAGATCAATACACTTATCCAACACACTCACACAGACACACACACACACACATGGGGCAGCAAGGAGCAGATGGACGGCATGGCGGGGTCAATGTGGCGGTACAGTGGGGCCCAGGACAGGGCGCTCTCATTGGTCGGTGAACTCGAGGTCCTCTGGCCCAAAGGGAGGGGGGCGGGCGATAATCTCCTCATGACCTGGTGCACACCACCAGCGAGGACGATTAGATCAGTTACCAAATCCTATCAAATATATTACTATTCTGCGAGGCGGCAGCCAAGAACATAGGCCTTAGCCGCCTGTGGTTACCGCTAAGCTGGGGAAAATAGCACTGTGTGCCACTCTCTCTGTATTACTGTGGGGCGGAGCTGGAGAGGCGGGATTAGAGGTACAGCAGGGCGGTGGGAACCCAGTCAGGAATTCTCCAGCTCACTGCTGAGATTGTAAAAGGTACTCTTGTTCACAGAGAGGACTGTGTGTGTCTGTTTTTTGGGGGGAGGAGAGTGTGTGAGTGTACCCTTTGGGGTGTGTATGCATGCCCTCTGCGCAGTTAGCATGTGTGTGTAGGTACCATGGATGAGTGGTCCGGTGTGTGTGTGTGTGTGTGTGTGTGTGTGTGTGGGCTGAGGATATGGTTAGAGGGACCCATACTTTACAGGTAACGGCCGATCCCTCTTCATTTTTCACCGGCCATCTTGCGTTTCATTTGACGAGCCGGCGACTAATCGCAACTGTAAACGCATCGGCGCTCTCTTGCTCCTGTCTGTCACACACACGCGTGACGTCATGCCACCCTCCCCAGGCGAAGCAGCCGAGAAGAGAGCGCTAGATGCAGGGGAAAGACAACTGTCGACGCACTCCAAAGACATGATGTCACTGAAGGAACCGCCAGTCGAGCTGCATCTGGTGTTTTGACACCGGCTACCGACATTTGGTTGATGAGCCCTCTCACTCCCCTCAGACTAAAGTGCTAATCACTCTGACACCTGTTCTAAGACATCACGAAGGAGAGATCTGCAAATACAATTATGATAATGGGAACAGATACCGGAGAGGATAATTGCTTCCTTTTTTTGGGCGAACATAAGTCGACATCCTGAGTCGACGTTCAGAGCGCATCTGCTGTTCATCAGTTGTTCGGTTGAGACTTTCTGCTCCGTTACGGAATGGGGAACCAGACTGTAAACAAACGTTGTGATGAGGTTTGTGTCTGGAGTGTCTTGTAGCCGTTGGATGAGCTTTGCTGGGCCTCGGTGTGTGTATTCAGTGTCTGTGTGTGTGTGTGTGTTTGTTTTGAGGTGCGTGTGTGTGTGTGTGTGTGTGTGTGTGTGTGTGTGTGCGTGTCAGGGACAGAGATTTTAAGATGGCGGGGCTGTTTGGCAAGCTGCCATCTCGGTAGCAGCACATTATAGAAGTAGTTTGATTCTTTCCCCCGTTTGTTGCCTTTTATTCAGCATTCAGGAAACAGTCATGGCTGTCTAGGTTTCCACACGACCAAAAGAGACAATCCAGTCTTGCCAGTCTTCCAATCTTGCCAGTCTTGACACTGATTGGCTCCTACTTCGAAAACAAGACCAGAGGACTAGCGATGTGGAATAGTCATGGCAAACTGACATAAATGGGATTGCATATTGTTCAGTGCCTAAAGCCAACTTTATAGTTGTTGATGCTTGTTTTTTCTGGTTGTTGTTGTTTCAAATCATTCCGACCTCATTTGAATATTTTTAGAGCTCATATTGCCTGACATTTGTTATTATGATTTAAACATATGCAGCTTATTGTGCAATAAGGAGGAGAGGGGTTGTTATGTTTGTTTTCTGCCTGTTACTTTTGATTTGTTTTACCTAGTTTGATTGTTGGTTCGTGCCCCCCTAGTCCTTTGTCGTCTTGGTCAAGGGAGAAGGGCTAGGTAAGACACCCTGGGGTCTACATTTTGCACCATGTAGGTAACCACTGTCTATACACATTAGGTAAGACGCGTGCGTTGCCCTTGTTGTAGCAGGTAGGTTAGGTTCCGGGCAGGTCTATTTAGTTAGAGTGTGTGTGGAGTAGGTAGGTTAGAAGGGTAGGGCAGTTTAGGGCTGTGTTTGTGGTGTGGCACCGCCGCATGGTCTTTCTCCCTGCCCCTTTGTTAGCGTCCGGAGGAGTGTTATGTTGTTTATTTTCTTCCCCCTTGTCTTGTCCATTTCTTGTAGTATACTATACTAGTTGTGTGGAAATAAATCCTTTTTTATGACAAAAGGTACATTGGATTTGGACATTGTATTGTGTTTTGAATGCCCCACACCCAGAGTATTGTGTTGCGTTCCATCTACCAGCTGTGTGTTATACACAGACTGTATGTTCTTATTCGCCATACCCCTTTTGGTAATAACATTGTAATAAGAATGTAACAGATGTGTTCTGCCTTCCAAAGCTTTTGAGCTGGATTTTAATGAAAACCAGTATCAGGTTTGAAAAGAACGGTAGAGAAAGTCATCTTTCAAGTGTGTGTAGAGTAGCTGACAGGTCCTATTAAGGTAAATCAACTAAATATACTTCTTAAGAGTAACCACCATGGCGACAGCACTCTGGGTTAATGCTCTCTATTCAGACAGAGAACTGGGTGGAGAGCAGAATGCCACATTAGCATGACTAATCGCCTACTTTGCCTATTTGAGAAATTACTAACTTAAAAACAAGAAAACACAGCCCTGCTTTCACCACAGACAACTGAAATGGAACTTGAAAAGCATCAAAAGAGACGTCTTTGTTGTACAAAAAAGTAAACATAGTGATGCCAGTGGTGGTTTATGTATCACTGTGCCTCCTACAGTATGCACTTTCAGGCATGTCTATCTGAGGTATTCGCCTCTTTTCTTCGGGGTCCTGTAGCTTTGTGTTGCAGGTGAGAAATCGCCGACAGGAATGTGTCCGCTGACTTTCTCAGACGATTAAAACGTCCCTCCAAGTGAGGGCCAGACTCTGCCTCCCCAGGTCTCTGCTAAAGCCTATTATTTCCAGCTGAAAAATGAGAGATGTACTCTTCAGCCCTGAGAAAGAACACTTATGGTGGGGGAGAGGTGTGTGTGTGGGGGGGCATTGCTACGACTACAAAGTGCTGTCACCCCCCGCTGTTTCTCCCTGTCACACGACTCAGGACATAGAAAGTTGAGCACAGAGGAAAGTTGATGGCAGCTTTGGAGGATGGAATAAATTAAAGATTAAATTAAATTAAATTAAAGCATTCGTGATCATTAATTAATTTACTTGAGTCAGGGAAAGAGAGCTCCAAGCGTGGAACATGCTTGAGAAATCTACTGTATCAAAACATGGATCATGCTTGAGATATACTGTATAAAGTATGAGAGGAGATGCATTGGAGCTGGGGATATTCTCATAGTTTGGTTTTAAAGGATAAGTACACAGAATTTCATTCTGTAAACCTCCGCGAAATTCAGCCGCGCTGCGGTGTGCGGAGGTTTACAGCGTGAAGACATGGTTGTTGTATGTTCAGTGAAAGGAGTACTGTTTACAAGTTAGCTGTTGTTTCGAAATGCAGAGGCGAAAGGACCTATGGTGTTTACAGGATGACTTCAGAGCTTGGTAAGCATAAACCATGAAATTCCTGAACTTGAAATCCACGTGTATACTTTTTAGAGTTTTTCGAGTGTTCCCGTAGCTAGCAACGAGCCAGGGTGCGCGTGCCGACGTTATTGACACAGAACTCTGTACTGCACAAAACAGAAATATTTTAACCTGTACTAGTCCGATACATGCCAGGGAAGCCAGGAATAGGGCTAAACATGAAATTCAGTGTACTTATCCTTTAATGTAGGCTACTCAAGAACTCACACAAACACGTAGCCTAGTCAAACATGCACATGTAGTCATGTCTCTCTACAATCTCCAGCTCACTTTGTTAAAGGTGGGATAGGTAGTTTGCTTTTGGCTTTATTTGGTAAAATTGGCATAATATCCTTTCAGCTATCAGTAACAGAAGTGCTCTGAGAATAAACTTGGATCTCTGTGTTTACCGCTGCCTCTGTATTTTGGATTCAAAGAATGCACCGCACCCGAATGTATTGACCAATCACGGTCTCTATCTCGCCACACCTACCAGTCATGTTTGGAGGGAGGGACTACATCATGATTGACAGGAGGGAGGGGCGGGTTCTTTTGAAAAAGATGACTAATCGGAGGCCTTGTTGACGTCAAACTACCTACCCCACCGTGACTTCCACTGGTACAGTAGGCTAAAACCTAATTGTTTTTCAATCACACTTACCAGGTCTCTCTCTCTCTCTCTCTCTCTCTCTCTCTCTCTCTCTCTCTCTCTCTCTCTCTCTCATGAGTATTTGTTTAATGTGTTGTCTGGGTTTGAGTGTGGACAGGGTTTCATATCTGGGGTGAAGCTACTGCATGCTGGGGCTTCCTGTTTGGCAAAGTTGGGTGGGGGGCTGAGCAGGCCAGTACGGGTGGGCCGCGGGATTGGCCAGGGATGCCCGTTGTAAGGCCAGCTGTACACTTTAGCTATTGAGCCGTTGCTCGGGTTGCTGCGTAGGAGGTTGCAGGGCGTAGACTCTCCAGGGGTATAGGTCTGTGCTCCAGGGTGTGTCTCTCGGCCTTTGCAGATGACCTGACAGTGTTTGTTAGGGCAGAGCAGGACCTCAGGCGTTTGGAGAGCAGTCTGAGGGGGCCTCATCAGTCAGGGTGAACTGGGGCAAGAGCGAGGGGGGACAGGGGCTGGTGGAGCGGGGGGCCACCTCAGCTGCTAGGGGACCTGCGGTGGGGTCTGGCGGGAGTTTATCTGGGCTCAGAGGACTGGGTCAAGAAGAACTGGGAGGGGCTGTCCCAGGTGCTCTCCCAAAACCTCTCGAAATGGAAATACCCCAGGTGTGGTACAGGGGCCGGGGGCTGATCATAAACAGTCTGCTGGTCTCCACTCATTGGCATCGGCTGGTGCTCCTCAATTCTCAACATGGTCTCCTGGTGGAGCTCCAGAGGAAGGTGGTGGACTTCTTCTGGTCGCGATACCACTGGCTCCGGGCATCAGTGCTGCACCTGCCTGTCTGTGAGGGGGGGAGCTGGCTTGTGCTCTATTGAGGAGGGCTGGTGGTTTCGGGCCGGACCGCCAGCTCTTCCTCATGAGGCAGGATGGGCTAAACCTTAGGGGTCTTTGGGATTTTTATGCTGCGTTCCTGAGGGCCTGGGGCTGCCTCAGACCCTTACGGAGGGGGGGGGCTTAGAGGCTGGGCCCTGGGTGTGAGAGGAGCCTTTGTTCTACAACCCACTGCTCCAGTTGGGGGCCATGAGTACAGCGGACACCCTACGAGAGCGGCTCATGAGAGGGGGCCTGACTAAGTTGGGCCATCTGTGTGTCCCCGAGGGTGGGGGCTGGAGGACACCACAGGACTCGTCGGAGCAGACAGGGCTCGTCTCCGTCAGGCTGCTGGACAGGCTCTGTGGGTCAGTACGGGGGGCGCTGACCGACTCAGTAAAGGATACTCTGGCCCGGCCGAGGGAGGACGACTCTCCGGAGTTTCCTCTGCTGACGGTTGAGGTGGACGGACTCTGGAGATGAGCAGGAGAGTGGGAGCCAGCTGCTGACCTTCAGTACTCCGAGCCCGGGTGACCTCAGACAGGAAGGGGAGGGCTCTGTATGAGGCATGTGTGAAGGCGAGGAACGTCGGGGGCCTTGCAGGGGTTTGGGCCCCACCAGTGTCAGGGGGCTCTCGGTGGGGGGAGGAGTTTAAGGTTCAGGTGGCGGGTGCTGTATAAGCCCCCCAATCCCTAAAAGGACAGGGGACTTGCTGTGGAGAGTGGTGCACGGGGCCATGGCCACTAACTGATTTCTGGCCTGGCTTGACCCAGGGGTGTGGGAGGGGGCCCCATACTGTGGTGAGGCGGAGACAGTGGGACATGTGTTTTCTGTTTGTGCACGCCTCGTTCCTGTTTGTTCTTTTGCAGGGGTTATGTGTAAGGTTGGGGTTTGTGTTTTCAATGGATCTGTTTGTTTTGGGGCCACAGTACACATGCAGGGGACGGGCAAAGTGTGTTTTGCTATTTTTTTGGTAAGGCCAAGCTAAGTTGTCCATTTGGGTTTCCGGGAGGAATAAGGTGAGAGGGGCGAGGCCCACGGACCCAGTCCAGGTGGTTAGGTGGATGGTCTCTGCGCACCTTAGGGTAGAATACACCTAGTTTGTGATCAAAAACATCGTGGCTGAGTTTGAGAGGGTGTGGTGTTTGGGGAGGAGGGAGGGGTGGGGTATTTGTACGGCGGGGGCAGATGGCCTTGATATTTGTTTGTGATATTCTGCTGTTCTGTGCTACTTTCTGTTTAGTGTTTTGTAAGGATGTCTCAATAACGAGCATCAAAAGTCAAGGTCTCTCTCTCTATCTCTCCCTCTCTCTTTCTCTCTCTCTCTCTCTCTCTCTCTCTCTCTCTCTCTCTCTCTCTCCTCTCTGCCTACCACAGACTGCAAGGTTAGCGGCACTGTGCAGCTACACTTTGAAGCTCACTGAAAGGAGAAAGCTGCTCCAGATATGATCTGTAACAGCTATCTGAATGTTCAGAGGCCTGAAACCTCAGCGTCCTCAGACAGTACATACAGTACTCCTGGCTTCTGTATTTGGCTGAGATACAGAACAGCTCCCGGCCCCAAGTAACTAGACTGCACTCAGGCGAGGTGTCTACTAGCGCCTTACAGAGCGCAACAGTGACCGTCCACTTTTATTGTTTCTTTGGTTCAAGTTCAGTAAGTGAATTTCACCTGCATTCACTCCAATAACGTTTCAGAAAATCGTTATAAAAAGAGTTTTAAATCTGAAACCAAGCTGTGCCATATGGCTGTGAAATCCATGTGAAATCCATGTTTTTGTATAGTCTGGGGCCTGTCTCTTTCGCAGTTGTTTCGTCGGTCTAGATGGGAAGCGCCTAGGATGACGCATCGCATAATCTTCCGGTCTAGACCGGAAGAAGAACAGTTGTTGTAATGTTTTTACTGTAGGCTACACATGGTGAAGTTTCGAGTAGACATAGTAACATTCGCGATGGCATCACCAGGCATAACACCGACGGAAATTGTAAAAGAAAATGCGAGAAGAACTAAGAGATGTGTAAAGTTACCGGTTAAAAACAAGCGGAAGTAGGAGGGGGGCTCTACAGGCCCGAGCCGGAAGAAGGGGCGGGCTTAAGGCAGTGAAGTAAATAGACACCAGGCTCTCCTCCCCGAGGAGAATATTGCTGTATGTTATTTGCCAAATGCCACTACTTTGTCTAAGATAGTTCTACAGAAAGGCCTGAACTATTTGACACTAGGAAATATCCATGAGATGTGGATTTCGGACGGAGCAGGTGACAACAATGCTAGGTGCGGAAGGCACAGTGTGCCTCACAAACTACAGATTTAAATTCATCAGGACAAAATTGTCTAAGTCTAACTG
>NC_140242.1:21100663-21110663 GCF_949987555.1 Borostomias antarcticus
TGTGTGTGTGTAAAGGTGGGGTTGTAATCTCTCCAGACCTAGGTGGGGTAATTTCATTTTTCTCTGAGCCATCAGAAGTTTGTCAGCTGGAAATCACAGGGTGGCAGGTTTTCTTCACCTCTAGATGAGAGCTGCACTTTCCCCTCTGCATAACCAATATTCTGGGGGAATGCAAATGCCATGAAATTCTAATAACGGATGACAAGGGAGTTTGTATGTGTGTGTGTGTGTGTGTGTGTGCGTGCATGTGTGTGTGTGTGTGTGTGTGTGTGTGTGTGTGTGTGTGTGTGTGCGTGAGTGTGTGTGTGTGTGCGTCTGAGCCTTCAGTATGTCAGAAATGGGTATGGCGAGCTTAGTGAGCAGGTGTATGTATTGTCAGACTCAAATTGTATTCAGATTTGAAATAAGACATCAGGTGTTGTCTGTGAGAACATATGTTGCAGCTCACATTGCGCAGCACTGATTCATCTGCAACTCATAGATGGACAATTGTGGGAATAATTTAGATCTCTTCCAGATCCACTAGTTTGACTGACAGGATGACTCAGCATGGATACATTTACCAGGATCATTTACCAGAGTCTTAAATGATAACACAGGGAATTCTTCACTGATTTATATTTATCTAGGAGGCATCTCCCCCTGGTTTCGATTACATCAAATGGGGCGTTTCAGTCCATCACAACTTCATAACAGAGGATTGGCTGGCCAGCCCTGCTGTCATTCCTCAAATATTTGCCCTGGTTCAGTTCTTTCCCCAACCGATTTTCCCTGTTTCACGTTCCGGGACTCTTCTGGTTGGCTCTCATTACCAAGACAGAGACATATTGTATATCTGGAGACTTGGATAGGGTCTAACGCAGCGCCCCAGACCAACATAGATATCATATCACTCTCTCTGCTTTTGACCTTCGCAACAGGGCACGGGGAAATTGAATAGAACACACACACACTTGGTCTCCTCTGTCCTCTTGGAGTCTCCTAATTGGCACCAAGAGCTCTGGGTTCAAATGGACACCGTGCACATTGAGCCCTCGCTCCACATCGCTGTTATCTTTGGCACCCCCAGCCCCCCCCCCCCAGTGCGGAGAGTCCGAAAAATATATATGGGAAAATAGGGGGAGAAAAAGAACACATAAAATCTATCCCTGGAACAAAATAAAGTCCCACCTTATCACAACAGTTCCAAGGGCGCATCCGGGAAGAACAAGCTTTCTTCCACCCGCCTCCACACTAGGAATGAATAAGAGAATGAACAGCAAATTAAAAAATACAGTACATACAGTATCATATGTGGACTGGCGAAGTGCTTTTCATTCTGTGGAAGAGAGCAAACATGCTCTTATGAGAGTTAGCATATTAAATCTGCTGTGGTAAAGGTCATGGTCTATACCTCGCATTGGGAGAAAATCCCACCTTCCTCACTGTTTTTGCGCTTGTTATAATATAACATATGTATCCATTTTTATTCAACAAATATTGCCGTCTGACAGTTGACCTTATCTGAGCTGCTGAAATATGGGCAGGAGAGCTCTTGATCGAAAACAGATTCATTTTATGAGCTGTACAGTAATATGTTAAGTTAATTTCAGTTAAATGTCAGGTGAGATGTTGGAGTACTGTAGTTCCCTCTCTCTGCTGCTCATGGTCCAGACAGGGCGTTCCATGTTAAGAATCAGAACCCATATCAGTGATTTTAATAACCCCCCCCCCCAAACCCCTTGCCTCACACAAATTGTTATGCTGATTTGTATACTTGTAAAATGTCAGACCTTTTCCAAATCGTTCCTGGAACCTTTTCAAACCTCTCCGTGCAACTATTATGGTATTGACTAACATAGGTGCTTAATGTGATTTGTGTGTACAGTAGCCAGCTATTAAACAATGCCTTGTGGAAAACGGCGGTTGAGATATTAACCGCATCATGAACTCACGGACTGTGTGGACCGTATTAGTACGTGACTGAAAGGCACGTATACTTTGAGTCTGATTTGAGACAGAGCAAACCTCATAAGAAATTGATCAAACTATCTCTCTCTCTCTCTCTCTCTCTCTCTCTCTCTCTCTCTACATGAGTCAGATGGATGTCCTCTTTTAAGTTATCTCCAAGTGTCTCCTCTCATCCTTACGTACACGCGCGCACACATACACACAGAAACGCACACACACACACACACACACACACACACACACACACATCTCTCCCTGTTATCATTGGAGCCTATCAGGCAGTCGGCAGTCGCCATGTTTTTCGAACGGGGAGAATCAAGTGGAATGTTGGCACCCATTCACTCCAAACAGAGCAGGACATGTACGTGTAACTGATGCTCAACAAACACCAGGCAACCAGGGGAGGCCAGGGAGCAGGGGGATAGTTTCCAGATGAGGAACGTTTGCTTTTATCACTGTCTTTTTTGTCAGAGGGAGCTCTGTTCATCTTTGATGGCGGAGGGTTTTGATATCGGCAGCAGCAGCTTAACAAGCTTATCCACTTGACTGAGATCTGAACAATCAGGTTGTGAGGTGTTTTCAGAGCCAGAGGGCTGCCCTACAAAGCCAAAGCGCAGTATCTGTGTTGCACCAATTCACTTTGTTGCACTTGATCAAAAGTGCAATATATTCTATTGAAGGATTTACGCTTTACGTGTGACGTGAGAGGACGATGACGTTGTTTGTTCGCCGCTTCTCCGTCCGTAATTTAGTGGTTTTTGTGTTCATGTGCCTACTTTGGCACTGGACTCAACCTGTTTTAAGTTCATGATTTCTCTGGCTTTCATACCGTGGACACATTTTTAAGATCGGGTTGCAATTGACGGTGGATTCCTACCTGCACTGGATACTCTGTGACTGCTACGCTACGTGGGTCCTGCTGCTTACTAGCCTATCACCAGGCCCGTCCCTCAGTCTGTCTGCTCTCTGGTGTGTCCTGATTCCGGTCCACTGTATTGTCCATCCCTGCTGGGGTTGCTGTCGGAGCTACGGAGCTGCTAACCGGGCAGCCCACTCTTGCCACTGTTTTAACATCTCACATGTCCGTGGTGCAACCCACAAAGGGTCATACACTCGACCTTGTGTGCGCCCGTCGGACCTACAACGAGGCTAGCCACTGCCGTCACAGCTCCGTCCTCCTGGCTCCTCGATATTCCTCTGCAGCAAGCACCTGAACTCTCCTCCGATCTCTCCTCCATAGCCCATGCCGCTAGCCTGCTGTCTCGGTGCGGTGAGCCTTGTGCCGTATACTGCCCTCTCTCAGCTGGTCTGCAGTTGAGCTATGCTAACACTAGCCTCTAGCTAGCGTAGCGTTGCCTAAACTCTCCCCGCCAGGATGCTACAATACACTGCTGCGCGGCTTCGCATGCTCAATCACTCTGCCCCACCGACCCTATGTTTATCCGTGATTAAAAACCTTGGGCTGTTACGCAGCAGACCCTGGTATATCCATAGAGACTCCAAACGCAGGTTTGTTTACTCCAGCTCAACACACTCCATTCCAACAGTGTGGTCCCATTGGCGCCCGGGTCCCTCCCACTCGCGTGATCACAACAACCTCCACGTGTGCGCAGCTAACCTGAAGCTAGTCTGGGGCCTTTCTCGTTCGGTGTTGTTTCGCCGGTCTAGAGCGGAAGCCCGATGACGCATCGCATTATCATCCAGTCTGGGCCGGAAGACGAACAGTTGTTGTAATGTTTTTACTGTAGGCTGCACATGGTGAAGTTTCGAGTAGATAACATTTGCGATGGCATCACCAGGCATAACACCGACGAAAATTGTAAAAGAATATGTGAGGAGAACTACCGGTTAAGGAAAAATTAAAGCAAGCGGATGTTGGAGGCGGGCTCTACAGGCTCGAGCCGGATGATGGGGCGGGCTTAAGGCAGTGAAGTAAATAGATACCAGGCTCTCCTCCCCGAGGAGAGACTTGTGACGCGAGGCTACCTGAAGCCACTGCTCTGTGTTGACAACATTGCTCCAGCTCTGTCACCAGTCATTCCCTCTAGCAACAACACCCCCCACATTTATGCTACTGAATACCCGCTCCCTGAACAACAAAACAAAACAACAACAAACTCATCCATGATATCATCACTGACTGGAATATTGATTTTCTCTGCCTCACTGAGACATGGATAAACCAACAGGACTTTTTAACACTAAACCAAGCCACTCCCCCAGGACAGACCTATCTGCAAAAACCTCGCTCCACTGGTCATGGGGGGGGGGGGGGGGGGGGGGGCTTGGCTGTGATCCATCGTGCTGGCATGCACATCAAACAGTGGTCTGTGCCCACCATCTCCTCATTTGAGTGCATTGCTTTCTCACCTCTTGGTAACTCACAGCTCCAAATTGTCCTGATCTACCGACCACCCAAAACTTCCTCTACAGACACCGCCAACTTTCTGTCGGAGTTCTCAGAGTTTCTCACCTCAGTCTGCCCCAGTTCTACATCTGTCTTGCTCAACATTCACGTTGATTCAAGCTCCTGCACATCTGCTGCTGAATTCTTGGCACTTCTGGACTGTTTTAACATCTCACAACATGTCCGTGGGGCAACCCATACCAAGGGTCATACACTCGACCTTGTCTGCTCACTTGGCATTACCCCCACCCATCTCCAGTGCCTGGACTTAGCAGTTGCTGACCATCACGCTGTCAACCACGTTGTCCCTCAGGGGTCTGTGCTTGGCCCCCTCCTATTCAACATCTACATGCTCCCCCTGGGGGACATCATCCGTCGCCATGGTCTCCACTTCCACTCATACGCCGATGACACCCAGCTGTATGTCAGTACGAAACCCGCTGCCCACCTCCCCCCTCAGTCCCTGGTCAACTGCCTCTGTGAATCCTGGACCACAGAGAACTTCCTAAAACTCAACTCCAACAAAAAAGAACTCCTGGTTGTCGCCCCAAGATCCTGCTCTCCAAGGTCGGAGACCTCACCTTCGGCAGTCGCACCATCTCTCCGTCCTCAGAGGTCCACAGCCTGGGAGTGATCCTCCACTCCACTCTCTCCTTCCAGAGCCACATCAAGTCAGTCACCAAATCCGCTTTCTACCATCTCAAGAATATCTCCAGAATCCGTTCATCACCCACCGACTCTGTCGCAGAGAAACTCATCCACGCATTCGTATCATCACGCCTGGACTATTGCAACAGGGTCCTATTCAGGGTTCCCCCAAAATGCCAGGGTCCTTGCCCACACTAAACCCTGGCAGCACATCACCCCCACCCTCCTGCACCTCCACTGGCTCCCCATCAAGTCCAGGATCACCTACAAAATCCTTCTCCTCACCTATAAGGCTCTTCATGACTGTTCCCCTTAGTACATAATGGACCTTCTCCACCCCTACACCCCCTCTCGGACTCTCCGCTCCTCTGACTCCGGTCTCCTCTCCATCCCCCACTACCGCCTCAGCTCCGTTGGGGACCGGGCCATCAGTGTTGCCGCCCCCACACTCTGGAACTCTCTCCCTCCCGATTTCCGAAATGCCTCCTCTCTGGACACCCTCAAAACTCACCTGTTTAATGTTGCCTTACATTTTTAATTCCACTCTACACACACCCAGTCTGCATTAGTTTATTGTTTATTGTCCCTTTTACTATTCTGTCTGATTTGTTGTCTGTGCTTTCTTTGTTGATTGATGATTTCCTGATATGTTTGTAAAGCGACCATGGGTCCCATTAAAGGTGCTATATAAAATAAAGTTATTATTATTATTATTATTATTATTATTTTTATTATTCAATCTGTTACAGTTCCATTGTTGTACTACTGCATTTCTCTGAGATCTCGTTTTCTTTTTTTTTTTTTTTGCAATATCTGCAAAAACACACCATGTAACCCAGGCAGAAGCAGTAACTGTTTGTCTTGGTTTCACCATAGAGAAAACAGATACTGTGGTTTGCCTTTGTTTAAGGACCAACTTTGAAAACAAAGCTTCTAGTTCCTGCATCTTCATGCAGTCATTCATTGATCCCAAAAAATATCTGGAATAATGAACATTTCTCAAATTTGTCATTTTCCCTTGACTGAAAGTTAGTAGAATGAACTAACTATAGAACTATATACGTGAGACATATAAAAGTGTAACTGCGAGAGAGACACATAACTGTGAGAGAGAAATTATATAAAATGTTGAATAATTCCACAAATAAATTAAATATCATTAAATAACACATTTATGTTGTTTAAAGTGTTCATTATAAGTAAACATTGACAGTTGGCTTGCATTTCTGTTAGGCAGAAAACATTGACTTAAACATACAGTATTAGGCTACTGCCCAAAAACTATGTATGCAGTTCAGTTTCTCACTGTAGAGGGCCTGATGACCTCTATGCAGGCTGTCATGCTATAGAGACTGTGGTGGTCTGGCTAAGTGAAATTCCTCCCACAAATGCTCACTTACTGCATGTATGGCCATATCATTATACTGCAGTAAAACAAAGGCAAAGTGCAGTATCTGGTGTAAAGCTTCCAAGGTGAGCCTGAAGGTACAACCTACAATATGCATGAAATTCACTTCACTTTCATTTAATCAATCATACACTTGGCAATTAATTCTAATTTGGTGCTTACACTTGGCAAAAGAAAAACACTGTTTTTCTCAGTTTGGCATTTTTGTGGATACTGCTCTTTGGCTTTGTAGAGCAGAGGTGCTGTAAAACGGTCAAACAGGTCACTTCCAAATGACAATAGAAATTAACTATTACAGACACAGTTGGAAGAAATAACTAACATTAAACCAAGAGAGAGACAATTTACTCTAACTACTATACTGTAACTAAAAGCTATTTTGTGTTTTGAAGCTACCCATTTCGTTTCACAGAAGGAAAAAATTATACTGGTGTATTTAAGTACAGTATTTACATTCAGTAAGGCCTGATAATCATATGATATTGCCGGTGGAATAGGTTAATATTCATCAACTTGCATGTGACCACATGCAACAAATGATGTCCCCATCCCTTTGTTATGTTAAATAATTTAATAATTACTTTTCTTATGTGCTTTAGACCAATTGACCTCCATTGAGTCTCTGGAGACACAGAAAGTGACCCCCATCCATCACCAGAGGTTACACTTATCCTACAATTACAATCACTCTTCATGCAAAGTAGGACAGCATTTTAATCCCCTCTAAAGACCCAACTGGTCTCACTCTCTCTCACACACGCACGCACACACACACACACACACACACACACACACACACACACACACACATCTATCTATCTATCTATCTATCTATCTATCTATCTATCTATCTATCTATCTATCTATCTATCTATCTATCTATCTATCTATCTATCTATCTGTCTCTGTCTGTCTGTCTGTCTGCCTGCCTGCCTGCCTGCCTGCCTGCCTGCCTGCCTGCCTGCCTGCCTGCCTGCCTGCCTGCCTATCTATCTGTTAAGCAATAACAATACTCATCCATGCTGCATTTTGTATTTCCATTATTGGTGGGAGAGGAGGGCTTGCCTCCATCTCCATGAATACCTGAGTGTAAGGAGAAGACAGAGTGGTTCTCTGTGAGATATCTTTATTCATAGGGGCTTAGCTGTGATTGGCACGGCCTCATGACAGACAACCTCACTCACCAGGAAGCCGGCCAGATGTTATTGATATTCACAAATGGCTGAAATTTGCATCTCGCTGTTCCAAAACCCCCAACGCAGCGGCAATGGAGGAGACTAGGTGGGTTAACGCGCGCCAAATGAATAAAATAAAAAATATATATATTTGTACGTGTGTGCATGTGTGAGAGTCTATCTCAAGGGGTTGTTTTTGTTGTTGTTGTTTTCAGAAGAACAAGCAATTTGTTTATTTCATCTGTTTGGAATTATATGTTCATGTCAACAGGCCTAATATCATATCATCTTCCCTCCGGTGGGCGCAGGCTGTTTTTACACCCCTCCCACAGTAGATTAGGATGCAGCGCTGGGCTGAAGGAGAGGACGCTTGTGTGGAATTGAATTTTACGCACGTCTGACGTTTCCCTCCCCTGTGCTTTGATAGGGCGCATTTGCTTTCTCTTAGCCAGTATCGTTTGTGTTTTTCCATCTCATGGTCGGAACAGAAAAATCCCACAGTGTAGAGAGGCCTATAGGCAGTTGCTGCAGATCGCCCTTCTACGCTTGAGGAATAATGGTAGGCATTACTGTATACAGAGGACTCGGCTGACTGGGCGTGGAGCCGTAAAATGATATGTGGGCCGATGTCGAATAACCTCAACTCACAGCCAATTGGGGGCAATCACCCAAATGAATGATGGACTGATTGACGACAGACTCCGTCTCTGTGTGTAATATCATCTTCATCAGCTGCCTGGGAGAAAAAGGAAGCGTCTTCAAAGGCCTGGCTGCGTTGCCGCCGTTGACGTAATGTAGGTTTGGCTGCTACTCACCTGAAATATCTCTTGATATCCTTCCCGTGGAGATGTTTAGCTCGTGTAGGTAGCTCAAGGTGGGGCTGGGTCTATCTTGGAGAGGGCCTCTGTGTCTACTGGGTGGGCGATGTAGCTCTGGGTCGGATGCCAGGGACGGACAATGGATCAGGTGGCTTTTTAATTGCCGCTCTACCAGGAAGCCGGGTGGCCCGGAGTGACAGATGGATGTTATGACTCAGCTGACAAGGTCTGGTGATCCAGAGGACTCCGAGGGCCTCCGCGCTAACAAAAGAAGCCCCCGCTAGGAGCTAGCCGGTTTGTGCTAAGCGCTAGCTAGCTGCGGCATAGCTAAAGTGGCGTATGAGTTATCGCCCTCCGGTCCGCACCTTCATGCAATAGTGACCCCCCCCACCCGCCCCCAATACCACCTCCACACACCTCCCTAAAAAACATACAGACAACATTTTCCACCGACGCACGCCGTCTCCTTTGGTCCAGAAAACCCAAACCAGCTGCCCTTCCATCTGGGCCTCATCAGCAGCCATGGGGAGCGCAAACAGTCCCGCCGTGGCAGACTGGATCCGTTTTACATTATCACCCCCCCCCCCCCACCAGTCACCACCAGCACCAGCACCAGCGCCCTGCGTCTCCCCTGCCCTGCCCCACGCTCCAGCCCCTTCCCACAGACCCGAACCCACAGCAAAAGAACCTCCGTCCGTCTGAATCCTGTCACGGTGTCTGTTCCTATTTCGGGCGGTTTTTAAACCTCGGGGGCCTGAGCATGTGAGAAGGCGAGCGGTAACGACCGCGGCGTTCACCCTCCCTGCGTGGCGGCCATACAGACAAAACAGAGAGCCTGGGAGTCTGTCCTGAGGCCTTCATATTAGCGATACCGTGGGATTCCTGGCGCGTCGGCCGGCACGACACGCGCAGAGAGCGCAGCGATGTGGGCGACTCTATTGGAGGAGGGGGCGGCAGGTGACCTGACTGTCGGCCCAGCCTAGCCCCGGGGTTGTCCATTAAGTCGCTGCCTAAGTCGGCGGGCAGAGTTGACACGGGGCTGCTAATCTTCCGCATGCTAGCGCTAGCGCTGCGTTAATCCTGAGTAATCCCCATTACGCGTCGCACACTTTCTATCACAATGCCTCCAGGTCTGTCCATCAGCCCCACCGTCGACGTCCGCCTCCCTGTGCCGACGTCTCGACCTGGCGAGCTAATCAGCTAGCAAAAACAAACTGCGGGGGAGGTCGCCAGGATGTGTCATTCCCCAATGGAAAGAACAGGAGAAATAAAACTTTAGAAAAAACACTCCAATTAACTATCTGTTTTTTATGCCTCCTATTTGTAAAGAAGAAGAAAAAAAACAGGAGGTCTACAGTACGTTCAATTTACTTCTTAAATTTTGCCTTTAAGTTCCAAGCTAACTGATTAAACAACGGGGGCCACTGTTATTCTCTGGCGGTGGGCATTTCGGAATTACCGAATGTGGTCTCGAATTGAGTAAACAGCTTATAATCAAAACAGGAGGGCTTGAAAATTGTATTGAGGTTTCCAAGCTTGGCTGGGAGGAATTCACCTCATTGCAGACGAGGAATGTCTTTTCCCTCCTTATTTA
>NC_140242.1:21115663-21213163 GCF_949987555.1 Borostomias antarcticus
GTGTGTTGAAGATGCATGTGTGTGTTGTGTGTACTGTGTCGCCACTCACTCACCTGTGTGTCCGTGTGGCATTGCCATGTGGCCAATAAAAGACCCTTGATGTCCTGTAGTAGTTAATAGTAATTATATAAGAAACTCTCCTACATGTTGAATACAGTATATTGTGGTCATAGACAGTAAATGTTCAGAAAAAGCAACAATCTCTCATGTACCACCTTTTCCATCATAATAATAATAATAATAGGCCACACCACACCCTTAATACCGTAGCTCAGAATAAGCCAGCACACTAGAACAATAGCATGAGACAGAATGGCTGGCCACTGGTGTGAAAGTACAGTGGGAGTGTACCATTCCCAACGAGGGGTCGAGGTTGCCGTTGTGGCGTTGGAGGCGTCTCTTGGCACGGGAAGGAGTGAGTTCACCCCCCTCCCACACCTCTCTCAGTCACAGTGGATCAGTCTCCAGGGCTCATCAAAGGCATGTGTCTCCAGCCACGCGGGGACTTGATTGCTTCCATGCACTCTCTGACACCAGCGGGCTTGGCTGACGACGGCCTAATTAGAATGAAGAGAGGAGAGAACGAGAGGAGACTCATACACACACACACACATATACACACACACTCAAACACACACATTTTCTCACGCACGGACACACACATACACACTCGCAGACACACAGCAGTGATCCAAGGGGAGCCACCTTCTCCTATTGTTCAGAAAAGGGCAGCTCTTGAAAAAGAAAATTCAAAGCTCTTATGCTGTGGGGACTGTTCTCTGAAATCCCTTTGACCTGCCACTGTTAAACCTAGAAATACAAGATGGTGGCTGTAAGTTTGGGAGTCTTAGATCACCGCTCAATAATGGATGGATGCACGCGAGTAGCTGGAGCCAATGGGAGGAGAGAACATGGGAGTAACCAATGAATCTCGCCACCACGCAAGCGAGGAAAAAAAAAGAAAAAGGGGGAAAAAAAGAGAATAGAGAATTTATCAAATTTCTATTTAAAAATTCCAGTAAGTGGTTATTACTGCCAGAGTAATCCCAGTCAGCCACCGCCTGTAGCCAGCAGTGATTCAGCCGGCCGGAGTCCTTTGTTGGTCGCTCAGCTGAGAGAGGATCAATATCATATCAGGCGTGGTGTAGCACCTGACAGTTCAATTTCACAGCAAAGCCTCACAATCGATAGCTTCGGAATAGTTTTGGACTTTCCCAAAGGCTGTCCCGCGGACTTAATCTACGTCGCCATTAGCCGGGTCACTGTGTGCATGGTCATTACACCGTGTAACAATACATGTTCATAAGAGGCCGGTCGGTCTGCACTCGCCCTGCTTAACCGCTGCCTCTAACTGAGGTAAATTAATTTGTGGGGAATGCTCGGGGTGATCAAGGAGTCTCGCTGCCCCTTTCTGTGTAAGGCGTGTTCGGACGATGCGGAAAAAGACTGGACCATCCGTACGGGGAACTGAGCGTGGGAAATCGAAACGGGGCTTTATCGAGCAGACAAGGTGTTGAAAGAAATGCTTTTAAGGTTTAACACAGAGCCTCTGGGCAGACTGGTTACCCTGGAGAAATTGTGCTATTTAGTCCTTCTTCGCTAGTCTTTAAGACTGCCTGAAAGAGAAAGGTGTGAATGGCATTTGCGGAACAAGTTGGCATCGACCATTGTAAGTAGGGAATGTAAGGTGTACAGGTATGATGGTGCTCAAATGTACTTTAAAAAAAATTCTAGATACTCCAAACCAAATATTAGCCCATCAAAAGTATAATATATTCAAAGTCAGGATTCTGTACAAACGGAAAAAAGGTTTAGCAGTCATTAGGGAATGATAATTAAATGTGATTTAATTTGAGCTGCTCAACCAACTGTACTACAAGGATTTAGCCAGCCACATAAATCAACATGAGCTCCACTTCAATGGCCTGGATGGCAACTGAGAACAAGGAAAGGGATGGGGGAGGGAAAAAATCACGCCTTTCCCCATTTACCTCAGCTCAGCTGGAATCGCCTGTCAAAATATACCACGGAAACCCAGTGGAAAAATGACACAAGCTGCCCGCTTTGAGTGGCTTGTGGGTTTGGCTGTGGCCCACTCCAAACTGGAACCTTTCTTTGCTCTGTGTACGTCTGGGGGGGGGGGGGGGGGGGCAATGGCCAGGGGAGGGACAGGAAGTAGTCCAAAAGCACGTACGGTTAAATGAGCCTCTACAAGCCAGATTTCCCCTACACAAGACTGACCGTCAGATACAGTAGAATTAAGACAGATGCCTGAGGTCATCGGTTGTTACTATGTCTGAGGTAAATATTTTCCTGAGCGGGGCTTCTCTGACACCTGCCTGCCCGGTGTGAGGTCCACCAAGTTATATTGTCCGATAACATACTGGCATTGCAACATTACAAGGCAGACTAAAGAGAACTGACTTAAAATTATGTCATTTTAACACATTTCATGTGGAAGAACAGATTCAGAAGGCTAATTATAGACCTTTGAAATATTTATTCGGCTGAGAGAGAGCCTATTCAAATAACAAGATAAAATCAAAACTATAATTTCTAAATGGAGAAAGGGCCTACCTATCACTCAGCCTCTGGTCTCCATATAATTCAGTCTGGCTTTAACCCTCCCTCTCATACAGTAACATGACTCTATCACATGCAGCCAGTGGCAGACGTCCGGTCCCTTAATACCCACTGCCAACACACACCACAGGAGTTCATTTGATGGCTTCATCAGACTACAGGGGGAACTCTGGTCCTTCCAAGGGTATAGTGCCCGGAACTAGGAAGAAAAGTGCTTGTAGACCTCATTGGGAATATTGAACTCAGGTGTCTTATTGAGATTTAGGTTGGGGTGAATTGGTTGTGGCGGTATTTGGTGCAACATCAAGAAGTGATTTATATAACCCACAACAGTTTCCCCTAATCTATCATGCGTGTCTAGAGACCTCTATTAAAAATCTAATTTCAGATCTATTTAAATGTGTCCGAAATGAATCCTGTCAGGCAATTTGTTTCCTCATAAATGTTGAATATGCGCAGCGTCCTTTTGTGTCTCTCTAGAGGTCGAGGTCTAGTTTGTATCGATTAAGGTTATGTCTGAAATAATTGATGCCATACAGTACATCTAGACAATATATGGATATTGTCTACTGGAGCTCCAGTACAAGAGCCCAGATTCCAGCCCTCCTCCAAGGGCTCTTTATCCTCAACCCACAGGCTGTACACCTTCACTGGGATTCTAATGAATCATCTTAAGAGGGGCTTGAGTAGCTTCGTCTAGCCTCTAACCACATACATCCCTGTGCCTTCCCCATCTCCGCCCCAAATTGCATCCATCCTGCGACCTGATGGAGTAGATACAAATCTGAGACCACACAAGTTAACTGTGGTTCTACTCGTGTGAGATGTCTGGTGTGGTTGATAGAAATTTAATTTAGAGAGAAGAATACTTTTCTCCCAAGGAAATGTTTCTTTAGAGTATAGGGTAACCTGTCAGATGCTTAGCGTGCATAGACTAACTTTTTACAAATACAAGAGAGCGGATATTACTCCCCTATCTGAGCCCATCTCTCTAGGAAGAGCACAATGACAATATACTGTAACAACTTTAAATGCAATGATTTCTTTATTAACTAACTGATTATCAGGAAAATAGCAAAAGCAAAAAAATCGTGAATGAAAGATAATAGTAAATAATTGGTAAATGTAAAATATAAATAAAAATCATGAAAATGTAACCTTGGTCAGAGAGAGAGACTTTCACCAAGAGGCCTCCTTGGCTCAGTCCGTTCTTTCTTATCACCAATGTTGTAAATTACAGTTACAATTACATTCTAGTGAGGACTTCTTTCTAAGTCGGATCTGAGAGCGTTTAATCTCTTAAAACAAAACTTAATTTCTTCCAGTTCAAATCGGAGAGTTTGTGTCTTCATAGAATCAGGAGCTTGCTCAGGTGCTACAATCATAGGCTGGGCTCATAGGCTCCTCCTGGGCTGTAGGCCAAAGCCCCCAGTTAGGAGAGTCCCCCTGGAGCATCGTTGCTCCCTATCTTTAATGCTCTTTCTCTCATCTGTTTTCGTGAAGTAAAGGCCCATTTATAAAGAAAAAAAGATTGATCAGAGTGAATATGCATATATCAAATATGTACTGTAGCCAATTATGTGTTCTCATAGGAACAGCAGACGTCATCAGTAGGGATGAGACGGTATACCGTAAAACTGTGAACCGCGGTATAAAATGTCAACGGTATTAGAACCGTGACATTTACGGTATTACGTTTACGGTATTACTATGGAGTCAAAATGAGGCCAGAAAGCATTGTAAACGTAAGTGAAGTATTGTAAACAAAAACATATGAATTGTAAACGTAAGTGAAGTATTGTAAACGTAAGTGAAGTATTGTAAACGTAAGTGAAGTATTGTAAACAAAAAATATATAAATAATCACTTAATTATTAAAAAATAAAATAAAAATTGCATTTACGATACTTTTTTGCGTTTACAAAACCTTTTCTGCCTTTACAATACTTTTTCTGCGTTTACAAAACTTTCTTGCGCTGCAAAACATTCTGGCCTCTCTTTGATGTGGGGGCGGGGCTAGATGAGTGGCGTGTCCAGAGAGGAAGAGGCGGAGTTTCGGGATGCCCACCGCCATATGAGCGCTGCTCAACGTTTTTTGTACTTCTTCTATGGTTTTGATTTATATATGGCGGTGGGCATCCCGAAACCCCGCCTCTTCCTCTCTGGACACGCCACTCATCTAGCCCCGCCCCCACGTCAAAGAGAGGCCAGAATGTTTTGCAGCGCAAGAAAGTTTTGTAAACGCAGAAAAAGTATTGTAAAGGCAGAAAAGGTTTTGTAAACGCAAAAAAGTATCGTAAATGCAATTTTTATTTTATTTTTTAATAATTAAGTGATTATTTATATATTTTTTGTTTACAATACTTCACTTACGTTTACAATACTTCACTTACGTTTACAATTCATATTTTTTTGTTTACAATACCTCACTTACGTTTACAATACTTCACTTACGTTTACAATGCTTTCTGGCCTCATTTTGACTCCATATATTACACAATAATGCACTGCTGAAACTTTACATTTCAAGTTGCTTGCAACAGTTAATTTTGTAATTTAATATAAGCTTGCTATTAATAAACTGAGCTTAATTACAATAGTGTGTATTTAGCGAACGCCGCGCTCACCAGGCCTAACTCTGCGTGCTCCGCGAGCGAACGCCACGCTCACCAGGCCTAACTCTGCGTGCTCCACGAGCGAACGCCACGCTCACCAGGCCTAACTCTGCGTGCTCCGCGAGCGAACGCCACGCTCACCAGGCCTAACTCTGCGGCGCTCGGCCTCCCCGGAACCTCCCCGGGCCACGCCGCGGCTCCGCTACACACCTGTTCCTCATCCCTCACCGCCGCACCTCATCCGCCCGCTCTGCACCTCATCGGCCCGCTCCGCAACTCACCTCCGACAAAAAGCCGTTCTGCGCTCTCCCGTCAGCTCCAGATCTTACCACAGCATCTCGGCTGCAACGCACTTTTTTTTTTTGCCTTGTTTTTGTTGCACCTATTTTTTGGGTCATTAAACCGCCCACCGAGGCTTTTACAATGTTCTCCAGTCTCCCCACTCGTGTTCTGATCAAATGAGTCCTAGCATGGAATACCTCGAGAAATAAATCACTTTCAATTCAAAAGGAATGCACACATACAGTACAAAACCACTCACCCGGCGAAAAACAAACATAATGGAGCGCGCACATACACACACGCACACATGCACACACACGCGCACACACACACACACACACAACCCCCCACCCCTGCGCAATGAAACACACACACACATGCCACAGCGTCTAGAATCAGGGTTCTACCGCAGTGACTATCCATGTGGGACATGAGTCAGCAGGAAGAGATGAGTCTTTAAAGTAAAATCACCTACAGATGAGGCCAGTAAAAACCTACATGGGAATGTGTGGCTTCACGCTGGAGCTCGATCCTCGCTAAGTTCCTGTGTATGGGGATGGGGGTAAAGTGTATTGCTCTGGATTAAGACGGATAACGTGCAGATCAGACGTCCCTCGGCTGCCGTAAGTCTCCACCGCCTTGGGCGGCGGTCTGTCCCTGGGAATCCCAGATCCTGGAGGACTTGACTGAGAGCACCAGTATCAGGTTGGCCTGTGAAACTTGAAGGTGTTATTGGGCCCCCTGGAAGGGGAACAGTGATCCCCTTCTGGAAACTATTTAGACATTTAGCAATGTGGAATCCCCGTACCTTTTACCTGAGGGAAATGCAGTTAAGCTCTTTAATTGAAGTTATACAGTAGATTAGCCATTGTCCTTACCCAATTAACCGTTGAAGACTATATGGTTGATATATTATGCAGTGCCAACACACCCAGGTGGTGAAGTAAGTGATGCATGTTTATGAGAAATCTCTACTACCCTGTAGCAACGGTTGGCGACTACTGATTGGTCTAGATCTCATGCTATGAATGGACACACACACACACACACGGACATACATGTCATGTGAAGCGGCTTACAAATCGACATTTCCATCTACATAGAGTAATGTGCCATCTGTGCCATCAGTCTGCCTAGAAAGCCTTTGAAACTATGTGAAGTCCTTAACAGTCTGTCTAAGTACTGCATACTGCCGGCCAACGAGACAGACACCTATCATCTAATTAACCCTTAAATCCTTGTGTCAATACATGTTAGACACATGCCACACATCCCACAAACCCAACAGGCACTGTTCATCTGGTAACAGTCTCATTCTGGTAACAGTCTCATTCTGGTAACAGTCTCATTCTGGTAACAGCCTCATTCATATCATTCTTTGAGGCATAATACAACTTGGTGCATTCCTCTGAAAGTAGACTAGTCTGAGAGCAATGCGCGGACCCTCGTTGCGGACTGGTGAAACGCAGTACTGCAGACTGGTCGTCGTGTTTAGCTGACTGCCTGTGTCCCGTCACACCGTTCAACACTCAACAACCGCTGAGGTCGCTCTGCGGCCGCCTACCCCTTTAATGAACTGGCAGATAATGGCTTATGGGCGCCTGGGACAAGCATGACACAAATTACCATGTCCTCTGACTGGGATTATCAGTAATTACTCTACCATTCACCATGAAAGATCAATGGGATAACCGCGCAAAAGGCCACGGCGTGACACACGCTAATATGAAATCGGCACTGTGTTGTGTCGTTAATATTCGTAGGTCTTTTAGAGCTGCTGTAAATACTGTGCAATACTCCTTTGTACATTTGTATTTGAAATTATGGTGTCAGCCATCGCAAATGATTTAATCTCACTTGATAGAATCGGTCCTGTTTTGCACCCCACTGCTTTAATGTGACATGCCTTAGCAGGTAACGTTTCCCACACTCTCTTTCTCCGAATACCTACTGCACAGTTCCGCAACTCCCACAGGACACGGTCTCTCTCTCTCTCTCTCTCTCTCTCTCTCTCTCTCTCTCTCTGATGACCTCACCCCCTGTAGGTTCACCCAGGCCCTGACTGGCAGCCCAGCTCAGCTGATGTCATCCTCTATCGCTCAGGTCAGGTCCCAGTGTTCCCCTTCTCACCACTACAATGAGGGCACACCCCTGATTAATGACTATGGTTCTGCTCCCATGGACTTTTAATTAAAGCCTCTTGAAACACACATATGCGCGCGTACACACACACACGCACACACACGCACACACACACACATACTGTACGCACCCCCCCCACACACACACACACCAGAGGAGGCTCGTCCATTGAGGTACAGGAGGAATGTCCTCCTCAGTTTTGGAGAGAAGAGAGGGATTACAATTTAAACATTAATATATATATATTTATAAGTAATTAATATTTAATATTATCTCCGTTTTGTTCATAAATCAGGTTTGCCCTATGGATAAAAACCCATTGTTGAAATTCTAAAGTGACATCTACAAAAAGTGCAGCTGGCGGACCCATACGTTATGGAAGGGAGGACAGTCCTCCTTTAGGGTGGGTTCTTTTATATTAAATCAACCTAATGCCATTTTTTTCTTGCTAATTTGTGATTGGCCAAAACACTGAAAATGACGCGCATCAGACTGTCATCCGGCCCTGTCTGAACAGGATTGAGATATTGACATTTTGTTGGTCCAATCACATTCCAGATTTACCACAGTGAGTGTGACGAGTGGTGGTGAAGACGTATCGTTAATTTGCCATAAATTTACCGACGGTGCTAAATGCAACTTATGTAAAAAGTTAGTTGTGTCCAAAGGGGGTAACACCACCAACTTCGTGAAACACTTAGAAGTTTCACCTTCTCCTCAGTTTTTTGAGTCACCAGCCGCCGCTGACACACACACACACACACACACGCACACACACACACACACACACACACACACACACACACACACACACACTCAAACGCAGATACACACAAATGTGTCCACCGATACCTACAATACTCCCTGACACAAATCAGCACACACACACACACATTATACACACTCACACAAGCGGAATGAGCTTGAATTTGTGAGAGAAAGTAAATTAAGGCAAATACAAATTAAAAAGTTATTTATGGTGTGTTACTCTCCACCTTCTGCCCTTTCCCTTAATTCAACCCCACTCTCCACTGTATGTGAAAATGAAGCCACCCTCTTACTGTAATTAGAGCAGCATAAATCTACAGAGAGCATTAGGTAGATGAATAAAGGGATATACATTACAATGCAGTACTGTAGCTTACATGCTTGTCACATGAGGAGAAAACAATATTACATTTTTGGACATCTTGCATTAGTTCATTTGGATCATTTCGGTCACTCAAAGACACAGAATAATTAAAATAAGGAATGGATGAGAGTTTCAATCACACTACCAGTTCTCATTTGAACACAGCCTCTCAAGGTCCCCCAGAATCTAAAATCACAAAGTCATGAAAGACACTACGGTGAGAAGGGAAAAACCATTTCACCTTGGAAGGGGGGTGTGATTGTCATGACCGGGGAAGTTAGCTACGGCGTCATCGGGAGGCGGCGGCCTAACCTGATGAATGCAGATGGCGAGGCTGCTGGTGTCATACGGAGCCCTGGATTAAACCAGCCGCCAATTTTAGCCGCGTGAGGAAGGAGCCAAGCGGGACAGCTGTGATCTGATTACATATTACATTCTCTGTGCGCAGACAACAGGCCTATACTGTATGCAGAGAATGGCCTGCCACACGTCGAGGGAGAGAGGCGGAGGGAGGGAGAGAAATAGATAGAGGTGAGGAGAGCTGGATGGAGTGAGAGAGAGAGGGAAAGAGAGAGAGAGAGAGTGACTAGATCGCACTTCAAAAGGCCATTTTCTTCCCATGATTTAAATCAGGGGCTTTATTGGGTCTGGTTGGCACAAGGGCTCATTGCGCTTGGCATAATGGGAACAGAGCAGGTCTCCTCCAAGGCACTTTATTATTCTAAACAGCCTAACGAGGTTTGTGTAGTGCCAGGGGACTGGCAGCCCTGAGATCTTTCCGTCTGCACACCATGATGCAATGAACCTCCTGGATGGGCGGAGTCGGGCTGGAGGTCTAGCTTAATGTCAGAGTTAACGTCTGTCTCATTTGTCAATTACTCATTTATACAAGCACGATGACCAGTGAAATGTTATTAGCGGAGCTAGTGTGAGGGCAACCGGAATCGTCCGCTCCATCTTGGATCATGTGCAGATTCTGCTGATGTTTACTATTGTTGGAATTTCCATTGTCGTTGTTGTCGTCATCATCATCATCATCATCACTCATTATCATTATCATCCTCCTGTATATTCACATCTGTCTCTCATAAGAAGCATCATCATCTCCATAAATGGTACTGGACCTTGCAGGTTGCAGGTGTTCCACTTAACCAAAGCAGTGATAACAAGATAAGTATATTTTTTCATCTTAAAGATGCCTCTTAAAATTGAATTACTGAGACACACTGCTTGATGTAAATTAATCAATTTTTGTTAATATCATATCATAATAGCATATCAAAAAGGAATGCTAGGCATGGGGAATTCTACATTATTGGCAATTAGGGTTTGTGCTTTACAAATGTGCTCTTTAAAGTGTTCTTTTAAAATTGACAATTATGATTCAACATTCGAAGTTCATCACAGTAGCCTTGAAGTCAGTCAGTTCATTATTTTACTGCTTTACACACACTTAAACTTAATTACACAGGATAACAAATACTCTATTATTAGTCTATAATGCATTGTGTAAATTCACAAAATAACCCTGAGGGCTCCGTTTTCTAAAAACCCACTTGGATAAATTCCAAAGAATTCAGCCTAAACGAGAAAAACATTGGTGAGAAACAATTGAATCAAAGTCACTCCTCCTATAAGCAAGGCAGGAAGCAGAATAATATGAGCCAAATCGTAGTACTTGTGGGGCTAAACTAATGGTGGATCCAAAAACAAAGTGCCCAAGATTGGCCAGCGTGTGTCAGCCGGTGTGGCCGGTAAAATAAGAAAGGTGATTGGATTGTGCGGTGGCACAGCTTGTACCAATTTCCAGAGTTAATGGGAAATTTCTCCTTCCTGCCTTGTTGTGTTTTTTTGGGTCCGTCCTCGTACAGCGTTGCCTTCCTGGATGTGGCAGAAGGTTCCTGCCAGAGGAGGTAAACTAGGCTCTCTCCCGCCTCAACAGGGGCCCTAAATATCTGAGCTAACACCCTTTTGTTGGTTCTTGGGGGTGCTAGAGGATGGGGTGAGGGAATTGGACATGGCACTCTTTGCGGAACAACAGTCCATGGGCAGTTCGCCAGACTGGCCTCTCGCTATAGCAGGACCAAATAAACATGGACGTCTTCTTGAGCCTATGCCGGTAATGATAGCCAGCGTAAAATACATGGCGGTGCCCAAGATCAACAGCACATAGGTAGGGAAATAAACACAGGGGTGGATGAGCCCACACTGAAGTCTAGTTGACCGTGAATTACAGTGGGATGCTATAAGGTTTTTGGACTTTCACCTCTTTTCTCGTCTCTCTTTCCCTCCTCTTTTTTTTTTTTTTCAATCTTTGGACATCTGGGGTTGGCTCTCTGTGAAGTTTGCAGTTGAGACTGAGCTGGCGAGCAATCCCAGATCAGAGGGACTCTGGGGGGCTGGGAATCTGGACAGATGTCTGACTGCTGATATTATGCCAGTTAGTATCAAACCCATTCTAATTGGTTCTGTTGTTCTTACATGTGGAGTGTAGCCTGCTACTAGTTGTACTGACAATCTGGACTGGATCCATTGAAGATATCTTTTTGTTTGTCTTATTTAATGTGGAGTGCTGCAAAAACAGTCCAAATTATATATCCAGCATGTATTCCCCAATATATTCAGTCAGGAAAACTCATGTTTGGTTTAATCACTGAATGAAATGACAATGCATTTAGTGTAGATGGCCCTGCTCAAGAAAACTCTCCCAAAATACTTTGGCATGATAGCGTTACATAGCAACAGTTGTCAGGGAGCACACAGTCATACAGTGCTTCCTCTGTAGACCTGAACTAGATGTGCTCCATTTTTGTTCAATCTTTGGACAAAGCCTTTTTTTTTAAGTCTATTGTAAGAGGTTGTTATTTTTTGTATTTCTCTCATTGCTCCATCTAAGCACTCAATATTCACACAAGACGAGGAGGGCTCTTATCTGTCCTTCAGGATTCTTTTTTTTATGTGTAAGTCTGTGTACATCATCTGAAAACCTTGAACTTCAGACTCCTCTTTTTATGTTGGTCTTTTTCAAAAATACCAATCGGTTGATTCCTCCTTTGCAGCTTTTCCTCCTCCATTTTTCAGGATGACCTTCTGAGGTCTTTTTAAGTGGTGGGGGGTGGAGACGCAGGCAGGCCAACAGCCTCAGAGCTGATGAGGCAGCTGACAAATGCGTCTCTGTGCGCGCGTGTGCTGCGATTAATCTCCCAAACGATGTAATGGCTAATGGGTGAAGACTTAAAGAGAGGACACGGTCTCTCTCTCTCTCTCTCTCTCTCTCTCTCTCTCTCTCTCTCTCTCTGTTCTTCCTTCAGGACACAATGCAGAGAGGGACGACCAATCACAATCAGATTCCTCCTTTTCCCAGCCGCCCATTACAGCTCACCCCCTCGGACACTCCTGACCAGATTTATATCACTAGCGGGTTTTAATTCTCACTGGTCGTGGGGTTGTGATGCATCTTTTCCTCTACAGTATATGAGACATGGGTAACCTTCACCCCCCCCCCCCCCCCCCCCCCCCCCCGCCCTCCCAACCTGTAATTGTTTACTTTTTTAATGAAAATATGAACATAAACTATAAGAAACTAGTTAAGTCCCTGGTCTTAAATTGACAAGAACAAGGATATATTGTTCATTTTCTTAACAGAATTAGAGTGGTACTCAGTGTGTAGTGTTGAAGTGACGTGTATTAATGTGGCTGTGTCCCGAGTGGCTATGTCTCTCAAAAATGAGTTTGATGACCTTAGACGTCAGCGAAGTTGTACGAATCGCGTTCGCCTCCTGATGACCACTTCCGATGTCCCTGTATTGTAACGGGCTTACTCTCACGCCTCCCTCCGGGCTCTGCCACCTCAGCCAATACCGGAGTGTCGTCTGTGATCCTCTCAGCCGCCCACGGAGGAGGAGGCCGTTCGGGCCGACGCCTCCGGGCCACACGGGTGCTCCCCATCAGTATGGCTTACAGAAGGAAATGCAATAACGCCGCATCAGCAAAACAGTCCAAGAAAGCCACCAAGTCAGCGACTCCAGACTGGGGTCTGATGAGGACTTCAATATCAGTTCACCTCTCTCTCCACCCCCCACGCACCTGCCTGACTCTGCTTGTCTCATTACGGTCTGGCTGATGCAACAACACAGAAACACAATCTGGACGCTTTATCTTTGGGACCGACTATAACCAAAGGAACAGCCTCAGAGAAGCTGAGGGAGGCAAAAAAACAAGAACACCTGATACTCCGGCGGCATCGCTGGGAAGTTTTGTCTGAAGCAAAGCACCTGCAGTCGGTATTCAAAAGAACTAGCTAGTGTTTTGTCGCACCGAGGAACTTTTGTTTATGGGGCCTTTATTTGAGCAATGTGTGGAAATGTCAGGTTCTGTGTGTGAACTGTGTGTGTGTGTGCGTGTGTGTGGGTGTGACGTGGGGGGGTATGGCATGAGAATGGAAAGCCGCTGGCTCACTGGTACAGCATGACCATGACATTTGCTGACATGCCAGGAGAGAGAGTGAAACCTCTGAGAACCTGGGGCGTAACAGAATTACTTGACCTTCCAATACTTGCTATATACAGTAGTATGTGCCCAGGTGAGCTGGTTGCAGTATGCTCCTTAAAATGAAGGTCAAAACAACTTTTAGCTTATTTCCTGAGGAAAAACACTTGTACTTTCTTACAGGAGCTTTGGGGTAACATTTTCTGATCTTCTTTTTTCCCCTCCCACGGAGACATGGCTGTTCTGGAGCCTCACAATTACACTCTGTTCTACTGTGCTCCCATGATCCAATTACTTTTGACATATTAATGTCACCTCACCCAAGAGAAATATCCACGTTAATTTCCCCATTTGCACTAAGGAAAATCTTCAATCTTCTACAGCATTAGGGTGTCGCGACCAAAATCTACCCTTCACTGTGATACTGTATTATATAGTAATTTTCCAATGTGAGGGTTTCAGGTCAAAATGGTTGTGTATTCAGGGTTCACTTTTATATTTTTTCGTAGTTCAAATGGAGTATGCTAAATTGCTACAGCAGACAGGATGATCAGTACAGCGTATATCCCTGTTTTAACTCTCCGTGACCACCTCCCGGTTTCACTACCTGCTGTCTTTGTCAGGAACACACAGTTCACAGGGTTTCTAGGTTCCTCCTCCTCCTTTAGCATCTATTTCATCCTGTTTTTTCCTTATCTTGCTCATATAACATGATTTAGGCCAGCTGGTAATGTCTGTGAGCTCTCGTTCTGAGCCAAATCAAATCAAACTTTATTTGTATAGCACATTTCATACACAGAGGCAACACAATGCGCTGAGTAAATTCTTATGTGAAATAAGTTGGTAAAACAAGTCATACAACTGTGTTATGTGAGAATGCCTGATCAAAGTGCAAAGCGCTTCCAGTCACAGACTAGTGATAAGGCACTTCAAACCCCTGAAGATGATTACAAAATATAATTATAATAATACTGAGAGACACAAGTTTGTTTCACAACAGGATCAAACATTCCCTGATCTTTTGCTTTCATCTCTTCTAGATGCTTCCACTGATCTACATGTTCTGCCAATTCACCATCGGACATCAACTTCATCTTTGATCAGGTAGCGGCCCGCTGACGGTTGCAAAGTGCTGTGACCCTTGTCTACGCCGCTGCTGGTGTTTTGCATATCTGTCAGACGGCAGGATTATTTGTTATGCAAACCATTATTCATATCTGACAATGTGCGGAGTGGCTACTTTTGCATTAATGACCCTTCACGTGTACAAGCTTTATTGATGCCGACAGCCACACCCTCCGAATACTACGCATCCAGCAGGCCCACAATGGTATCAATCAATGGCGCGCACGCACGTGTGTGTGTGTGTGTGTGTGTGTGTCTGAGAGAGAGAGAGTGTTGGGAAAGAGTAGGTGTGTGTGTGTGTGTGTGTTGGGGGTGGGGGGTGGGGACAAATAGCCTGAAATATTTTGAGGTCATTCTTCAATATTAGTATCCACGTGTAATATCATGCCTACCTTGTAAGCAATGAATATTGCATGAATGATGATATGTACAGTAATATACCTATATTGTGTATCGTAGTTTTAAGTTGCATTTATTGTTGGTTGTGTGTAAATTGGTCATGACAGGGAGCATTGCAGTATGTAAGAAAGGGCTGTCAACCTTCCTGCTGATAATGGACAGGTAGAGGAGTGACATACACACACACACACACACACACACACACACACGCACATGCACACAGCTGAATGTCCATCATCGTTTCAGTGGAGATGAACCTCAGGATATCTGTTCTTGGTCAGTCTCCAGCAAAGAGAGAGGTGTTTGACATCTCTTACCAAGAACCAATTATGCCCTGTAAAATGAACAAAGGATTGTGATAAAAGAGGAGAGAGACAGGGATGAAAGCTGGTAGGCAAAATGAGACCAAATTCAGCCATGGCACCCCATACCTTGCACATGTAATTGTATACCCTAGCTCCCAGTAGAAACACTAGGGTTTTATCTGGCAGGTTGTGGGTACAAACAGTGTCTGGTATCACTGTATGGGGAGAATTATTGTGTACTTAGAGGGTAAGAAGACAAGAGAGCGAGAAAAAGAGGAGAGTACAGGGGGAGGGGAGAGGAAAAAAATATTATTTTGCTCCTCAAGGTCAGTCAAAGTATTATCCTGTGGCTATAAAAGAAGAATCTCTTACCTCTAAGGTCTGTGGTGACATCTATCTGCTCTGTAATGTGATAAAATAAATGAGGGAGGGGATATGTGGAGGGGTGTGTGTGTGTGTGTGTGTGGGGGGGGGGGGGGGGGGGGTTCTCAGTGTGGCTAACACAGACTCATTTACTCATTTCCTCACCTGAGTTAAGGGCTCACACTGCGCCTCCACCTCCCAAGCGGCCAGCAGACAGCGACCTCGTGAAAACTGGGGTGAAACCATATTCTAGCCTACTTTAACATAGTTCCAAAAGAGCGTGTCCCCTTTTAAAATCCCTGTCTCATGCCTGTGCTGCTGCCTTTAACACCCCCCACACACACCTCTTTCTACCCCTCTGCAAGGTGGCGGGGTCAGAGGACTCTAGACGAGCAATCCTCTGCTTACATGCAGACTCACACCGGGCTGTGTGTGTTTGCCAGGTTAAGGGCTTAGATCAACCTCTGTGGAACGCAGGTAATGTCTTAATGAGAGACGCAACAGGGATCGCCTTCTGATACAGAGTTCAAGAGCGATGGGATGATACTGATCCAACTTTAGGTGAGCTTGTCCGGGGCGGGGCGTGTAGGGATGAGAGGAGGGAAGGAAAGTGAGAAATCAGCAGAACTTGGGAGGGAGCGATCAGGATGATTCATAGCCGTCTCAATGTCCTGATGATGACATTTCCACCAGGATATAAAGACCTATTGGAAGGTACACTGGCACAGCGTAAAGGGCTGAGAAGGCTCCAGTGTAGATGGAATGAAAGGGTGACAGAGAGACAGGGGCTGAGAGAAAGGAGAGAGAGGGGAATGAGTGAGGGAGGTGGAGAGAGCAGGAGAGGGACGAGTGAAGGGAGGGGGTGAGGGACAGGGAAGAGAGAGAGAGGGAGAGGCATTCACCCGGAGCAGTTCCTTTTGTCAGCTGACGTGGAATAGAATAGCATTTTCAAAAGATCACATCGCTGTAGCCGACTGTCACATCTCACAGCTCCTCCGACCTATCTGCACTCCCTCAACCACGTCATTGTCTCTGGCGTTTTGTGAGAAAGAAAAGGGGTGAACCTCACCCAAATTGCAACAGAAAATCTGACAAATGTTTATTCCTAAGAGTTTTCTCTATGAAAGTCTTAAGAGATTCAAGCAGTGAAAGTATTTTCAAAGGTGTTTCTTAACCATTCCCTAGTACCATTTTTTTTGCTTCTGAAAATAATCTTTCATCTTTAATCTTTCAATAATCTTTTAAAGCAACATCTCTAACAAGGCAACATAAATTGCCACTAATCCATATAAATGTTGCCATTTACATAAATTTTATCAGAATTGGATTTATTGCCATTGTAATTTTTCAACATAAATAGAAATTTGTTTTCGGGCATGGTACCCGAAAACTCAGCGACGAGACAAGACAGTGCAAAGACAGGACTATACAAAGAGCACAAAGTACAAAATACAAGTGCAAAATAACAATATAAAAAAACATTACAATACAAAGTTAATACATTTAGTGTGCAAAGTGTGTGTATGAGAGTATGTCTACAGTATCTAGTGTTTGCGGCGTGATTTGTAACTGCGGTGTGTCCGGTACATTATGTCTGGACTGTTATGAGTGGGTATGTACGGTACATTATGTCTGGACTGTTATGAGTCAAAAATGGCTAGGACCATGTGAAGAGATGACAATGCTAGAGAGTTGATTAATGATTGAACCACTCTTGCTCTGGAAAGAGTAGAGGCTGGAACCCAAACTGGCACTGGAAGGGCGACATCCCAGTAGACAAATTCAGTAAGGTGTTGTGAGCCAGCTCCTCCCAGGTGAGCCAGGTACTCCAATCTCCCAGATGACCGGACACGAAGCACCAGAAGTACTTCTCCAGTTCTTGATTGACCCTCTCCGTCTGGCATTTTGACTGTGGGTGGAATCCTCAAGAGAGACTGACAGAAACACCAAGCAACCAACAAAAAACTCTCCAAAATTGAGAGACACATTGTGGTCCACGGTCTAACACTATGTCTGAAGGGAATCCATGAATCCTAAACACCTCCCTCAACATAAGGCAGTAGCCTACAATAAAATGTGCTGACTTAGAAAACATATCAACTACTAAAAGTATCTTGGGAGGCCTGTAATGAAATCAGCAGAGATGTGCGACCAGGGGCGAGGAGTAGGGAGAGGATGAAGAAGGCCTGCGGGGCGTTGATGGAAGGATTTGTTCCGGGCAGATGCATCCACTTCAACAACAAAGAAACACTCCGGGTCTGGATGGAGTAGAATCGGGGAAGACAAGAACAATCTCTTCAGCTCATCAAAAGCCTGCTTTGCCTCGGCAGTCCGGCAGAAGTGCTTGGGTGAACCTTGAGTGAGGGCAGATACAGTAGGTACTGTAAAAGGGCTGCAATCAAACTAAAGTGTCTAATAAACCTCTGATAGAAATTTGCAAAACCCACAAAACACTACTTGCTTGAGAGTAGTTGGCCGTGGCCATTCCTGATCCATCTCGATTCCCGAGGAGTTGATGACGTAATGCAGGAATGCAGTGCTGGAGGCATGGAATTCACATTTCTATAACTTGACCGCCAGATGGTGCTCATTGAGTCACTGCAGGACACTTCTGACATGTTGCCTGTGGTCTTCTGCGAGAAAATAAGGACATCATCTAGATACAAAGACGAAACAGTTAAGCATATCCCTCAGCAGATCAACAAAGCTCTGGAAGCCTGCTGGGGCATTCGTGAGTTCAAATGGCATTACTAAGTACTCATAATGACCACAAGGAGTGTTAAAAGTGGTCTTCAATTCATCACTGTCCCTAATTATGATCAAGTTGTAGGCATTGCACAAATCTAACTTGGTGAAAACGGTAGCCTTACGCACAGACTCAAGGGCAGATGACACAAGGGGCAGGGGATATCTGTTCTTAATCGTTCTTGTTTAATCCCCAGTAGTGAATGCAAAGGTATTTACTCCCATCCTTCTTTTCGACAAAGAAAAATCCAGCTCTAGCAGGAGAGGAGGATGGTCGGATGAAACCGTTCTTCAATGCCTCCTGTGTGTACTCTTCCATGGCTGCAGTTTCTGGAATGGAAAGGGAGAACAGTCTTCCCCCGGGGGGGCATAGTCCCTTAAAGGAGGTTAATAGCACAGTCTGAGGAACGGTGAGGGGGTAGGACTGTGGCACGTTGTTTGTCCAAAACCTCAGCTAGATCATGATACTCTAAAGGCAACTTGGAGAGCAGTTCAGGGGATCTTTGAAAGCTGACTGAGGTGCCAAGGAGTTGTGGCAGTGGCCATGGGGTGAATGGTCAGATCTTCTCTGCAGCAGGACTCGAGACAGGACGGACTCCAGGCAAGGATGGACTCCAGGCAAGGAGAGAGGTTGATGACCTGGACAACTGGAGTTATGTTTTTCTAACCATGGATAACCTAAAATAAGGGGGTTGAGAAGGGACTCGAGAACATGAAATGTAATGTATTCCATATGGTTTTGCTCAGCAGCTAACAGCAAGGGAATAGTTTGGAGTGTAAATTATCCAGAGCCAATAGGTTTACCATCAATAGCTTGGACTCTCAGCTTAGACTGACACCTGACTAAGGGCCAAATCCACAAAAAGATTGCGTGGCTTTTGCAGTGGCAAAACCCGTGCAAATGAGACCAAAAAATAGCATCCAATCCATAAAGCACATGCAAAGGGTGAAAAGTATTTGCAAACTGCACCGATGAGCAAATTGATCCACGGCTGTACCAGGCTCATTTGAATGTCTGCAAGTTAGGTATTTCTGTGCAAAATTCCCCCAAATAAGCCTTGTGTCTGATCCACAAAGACCATGAGCTAACTGCCACACGCAGTTAGAGGTGCAAATACCGCTTTCGAAAAGCTGGTATTAACTGCAACAGTCAGCGCGCACTCTCTCCTTCTGTCTCTCCTCAGAACTTGTGAAGTTTGAATGATATTGAATTGATATTGGATGATATTAAGGGTGAAATATATAGAGAGGGGGATTTAAAAATAAGTTCATCCTGCTACGATGCACAGAAACAAACCAAACTGATTTTCTGCCAAAAAAGTGTGGTCTGTCGTTTTCATTATGATCCAAGCTGAGTCCTGAAATATGAAGAAAAGCTTGAAACACTAGGGAAAAGATCCGACTATATCCAAGATCTTGTATCTATATACCAGAACAAATTGCATTCAGCTGGTGGCAAGTGCAACACATATAAGGGGCTGACATGCCCGGGCTCTCCAGGGAGCAGCAGCAGTTATTGTAGCCAGACGAAGGCACCGTCATGCTGGGCATGCGCAAGAACATGTACATGGCTAATTGCAATCATGGGCGCCAATCGGGTCACAGTCAAAGTTGAAAGTTGAAAACCATCAGGATCACTCAACTTCTCAATCCATATACAAAGACAGCATACTGGCACACTGGGCTGACGATGTAAATAGGCAGATATATCAACAAGGTTACAAAATTCCCAAAATCAACAATGAACATTATAAGAGCACAACAATAATACAGAGAACCTGCCATACCAGGATATATAATGAACAAATTAATCATAATGGCAATGTAGGCTGACTATAGATAGGTAGGTAGAGGTAGGTAGGTAGGTAGGTATGTAGGTAGCAGTGGAGGCTCGTCCATTGAGGCAGGGGAGGACAGTCCTCCTCAGTTTTTGGAGAGAAGAGAGGGATTAAAATATAAATATATGAATTTATTTATTCAAAATTATCTCAGTTTTGTTCATAAAGCAGGTTTTCCCTATGGATAAAAACCCATTATTGAAATTCTAAAGCTCCAACAGTGACATCTATAACATGCAGCTGGAGGACCCATACTGTAGATATCCATGGAAGGGAGGCTAGCCTCCCTTAGGGTGGGTTCTTTTCTCTTAAATCAATGTAATGCCTTTTTTCTTGCTAATTTGTGATTGGACAAAACGCTGAAAAATTACCGCAAGGGAAGACAGTACTCCGGCCCTGTCTGAACAGGATTCAGATATTGACATTTTGTTAGTCCAACCACATTCCAGATTCCAGATTTACCACAGTGAAGGCCGATTGGGTCGGCTTTGATGTCTGTGTTTCTCTTCCCTGTGCCATTGGAGACTTTTTGTGTGTTCGTAGCTCCATAATATAATACATCCGAAAGTATTATGGGACATATTATACATCAAACTGTTCGTCTATTTGTCTTGATTCTAACCATCTAAATATCTAAGCTGACATAAATACTTTTTGAGCTAGAGCCGTCTGAACACGACAGTTCCACTGGCTGGCTATAGCCGGTAACGTTAGCTACGAGGTGCACGTCAGGCTATGGCATAGGCAGGCGCGCAGATTGGCTGGAGGCGCAAAACTGTCGGCAACTCGTCCAAAACATTTCTAGAGACTGGGTCGCAACACCGGATCTGAGAAATCCACAGCCTGGCTCCTGCTTGCGTGAGAATTGATCACTTTGCGGTGCTTATTCCTCATCCAGTGATGGATGGGTGGATGGAAAACTTTCAACTGAATGTTCATATTGTTCTGACAATTGTAGGCTATAGCAACATAAGAGTGGCAGCTTTGACAGGAACCCAAATGAGCTAATCCTATAGCTGTACCATTGTTAGCTAGCCATGAGCGAACTGTTGGATACTGCATTTGCTTGCAACGTATTCCATTGTCCAGTTGTCAAATCTATTTGGCAGCAAACTGTTTGAGAACCAGCACACCTGTGTCCCATAATCAAAAACATTTTTCATATATCACCTAACCTCTCCAGCACCTCACCTATATCAATTATTTTCTCTCTTTAGAGAAGAGTACAATCCATTACAACAACTATTGCTTACAATGTTTTATTGTTGTTTTGTAATATTTTATCATGAATATGATAAATAAATGCTGCATGTAGTTAAAGAAAGTGTTATTCAGTTTTTCATATGCTAAAATTGACTGTAAATCCACTTTAAAGCTGATATTTCAAATAATAACTGACTGAGGGAAAGTGCCCCCCGGCGCCCATGGGCGGTTCGCCTCTCTTCCTCCTGTCCTCCTCAGTTTTTTGTCACCAGCCGTCACTAGTAGGTAGGTATAGGTAGGTAGGTAGGTAGGTAGGTATAGGTAGGTAGGTATGTAGGTAGGTAGAAAGGAGCATTGCTCCAGCCTTGTTCTTTCCCCCTCTCCTGAACCCCTCCATGGGAGCGATGAAAACGAGGCTGGAGCAATGCTAAACACAACGGATTGTGATACATTTCACAGTACAGCATACTGTGACTGGTAAGATTACACACTGAGCTTCCTGTTAGTTTTTCATGAGTTTTTCAATGCGTATTAACATGCCCTGGCCACTTCTATTGTAAATAAATTTGAGATGGACGAAAATCTCGATCTAGCTCAATATTTGAGCGATCAATGAAATTATGGTCTGTATGTTTCAGATTGATGTTAGACATATCATAAATAGGGCTAAATGTCCAAAACAGCACACTACCCCTTTAACAATCTAAACATCTGCTTTTAAATAATTTTTTTGAGGAATACATGGAATGTGAAATCCTAAGAACTAGAACATCTGTTAGGGTTTGAGGCTGGTGGAGGTAGGACCAGGGCCGGACTGGCCATGTGGCGTACCGGGCAAATGCCCGGTGGGCCGGACCTACTTGTGGGCCGATCTAAAAAAAAAAGAGCTAACGAACGGCCCATAGAGCAGGGACAGCGGCCCATTGGTCCATTTTCTATACTGACACTGGGCTGGCCCAATCATATGTAGGTCCCACCCCATTTGCGTGGGCCGTTAGAGAGCCAGCTGGCCTGTCCCCCCGTCAACAAATCGCGCAGCAGCACCCCCCCCCCCCCGTTAAGAAATCGCGCAGCAGCATCCCCCCCCCCGTCAAGAAATCGCGCAGCAGCACCCCCCCCGTCCCCCCGTCCCCCCGTCAAGAAATCGCGCAGCAGCATCCCCCCCCCGTCAACAAATCGCGCAGCAGCACCCCCCCCCCCCACCCCCCCCCCCCCCCGTCAACAAATCGCGAAGCACCCCCCCCCCCCCCGTCAACAAAACGAAACTGAAGGTGTTCCATCTCACCGCGTCGGCTCGGCTAGTGGCCTGACTGGGGCTACATTTCCCGGTAGGAAATATTCACCCAGTCCAGCCCTGGGTCCGGCCGATTGTGGTGGGCCGGTCTGGGCCAAAAATGCCAGGGCCGATTTTTTGTCCCAGTCCAGCCCTGGGTAGGACCCAATAGCAGACAGCAGGCAGGCAGCACAGGTTCAACATATAGGGTTTAATGTCCAAAAACGAACAGAGAAACACCGGGAGGAAACACTAACATAACAATGAACTGACAGAGAACAAAGGAAACAGGAGGGCAGCGTACAGGTGTGCAACAAGACATAACGAGACAAAGGTGCAGACAATCACCCAGACAAGGACATGGAGGGATTCCAACAAGACACCAACACAAGGACAGAGGAACAAGGACACAAGGGAAGGGAACAGGGAACGGGACTGGGCAGAAAACTAGAGGGGGGAAGTAGAGGGCCAGGAGTGGAGGGACTGGAGTGATGTGGGACTAGTGAGGGACAGGTGTCTAGAGCTGGGAGGACACAAACCAACATACACACACACAACGAACACAAGACCAAACTCCCTAGTGCCTCTCTTTCTCCCTACTATCTTCTAACCAGGTCCAGTCGATGCCCCACTGTCACCAGCAGACCTCCCGGAGTCCGATAGATACCCTTGTGTCTGCTGTGGATGTTGTAGCATTTAGTTAACACACACACACACGTACACACAGACATACACCAGCCCACTTCTGGCTTTAGGCCTGGGCAATAGCAAACACACACCAGTATTTGCCATGTCTCTCCTATGATGCTTTTTTAGCCTCTCTTACTCTGAAATGTAATTTAATGTAATGTATTGCTTTATGAATGTTCTTAGCCGGTAGACAAACATACTCCAGGAGCTTGCTCGATCGCCTTGTTGAGAGGGGTCAGGGAAGAATTTTTACAGCTCACTTATCTAGCCCCTGGGTGATTACTGTTTTTTTGCTTCCCTCTGGAATATGTAGAGGTGGGTCGTATGCCCACCTCTCTTGTTCTCTGTAAAGCGCATTGTGTTGCCTCTGGGTATGAAATGTGCTATACAAATAAAGCTTTGATTGATTGATTGAACAAAACCAAGTGACAATGTGGACAATGTGACCAAAGTGTACAACAGTCTCTGGGGGTAGTGCAGGGGCAGTCACTGGGAGGGGAGGTGCTCAGGGTCCAGGAGGGTCCAGGGGCTCAGGGTGAGGAGTCCAGGCCGGGAACAGGGGGTGAGCAGAACGACCCAGGGGTCCGGGGCAGGGGCGAGGGTCTGGACCGGGAGCAAGCAGAGTGGACCAGGGGTCCGGGGCAGGGACGAGGGTCCAGGCTGGGAGCAGGGGGTGAGCTGGGTCGGACCCGGCCCGAACCATAACAACATCTTTTTTTTTTTTTTACATGGGCAGTAATGGGAAATTGTGACACCACCGATTTCAGTATGTTTCAATACTTTCCACCACTTGGATTCCATAAGACTTTTGAAATGTTGTAAACAGCATATTTATGAGACGAGAATAGTTCTAGTCTGTAGTGTTGTAGTCAAGACCACTTTACCCGAGACCAAGTCAAGACCAAGACCAGAGTATATTGAGACAAAGACAAGGCCAAGACTTTTAGGGGTTAAGACCGAGTCAAGACCAAGACCAAGGCAGGGCGAGACCGAGTCAAGACCAAGACCAGGCCTGGGGCCCTAGGATTTTAGTGACTCTAAAATATTTTGTTTGTGGTAAAACACTCCCAGCACAACCAACAGACCACACACACTCTACCAAATTAAGAACACACACACACACACACACACACACACACACACACACACACACACAGTGCCCCCTATTCTAACAGTGCCCTATCTATGGCCTCACAATTACGGCAGCTGTAAGAATAATCACACTAGCTATTCTTACAGTGCTGCCTCTTGTTTTGGGAAATTGTGCTTTCAAAACCGAACCTACTCCAGCCCTATCACTAATCTAAATATAAGGTGATTATGGCTAAAATGCTTTGAATAGGTAGGCTAGGCTACTTCCAGCTGCCGTAAGAATATGATACATTAATTACTAGCTCTGCTAACACCCTGTAGCCAGATGTTTCATGACAACATGAACACTGCAGGGGGATTTTCTGTATGGTGCGATGGAATTGAGAAGACCAGGAGGGCACCATACGGAAGGAGCTTAGCTAATGTAAAGTAACGTTAGCTAGCTTGATAGCGTGCAAGCTTACCTTTATGCTTCCTTTCTAAATAACGCTAAAAGTTGGAAGTGGTCACAGCAGTCTAAGTGTAGCATCAACTTATTACTTACTGTGTATATTACAACTTATTACTTACACACTGCTGTGTGCTTTTTCTTAGTGTAGATTTGCACAAAATATCCTTGTGATTTAGTCAAATTTCATGATGGATGAATTTGCCGACAACCCCACCTGAATCCCTCAGTCACTTTATTAGACTGAGCACGGGAGGCGGATTGATTACACAACTGTTTTTTATTTTTTATTTTTATTAGTGACAGGCTATTGGTTGCATTTGAAGCGGGAAGTTTTGCATCCAATCACAGTAATGATGTTAACAAATAAATTAGACAATGCACAGGCATTCCCACGGTTGTGGTCTTGACCGGTCTTGAAATAAAACCCAGAGTCCTCCGTGTCCGAGACCGAGACAAGACAGAGTAAAAATGCGGTTGATTCTGAGACGAGACCGAGACCTTCAAAAAGTGGTACTAGTACAACACTACTAGTCTGTTCAGAAATCTGTGAGGTCATGTCGTATAATGACTGGACTATCTCCCAGAATGCACTGCTGGGCCTCTGCAAAGATAGAACACTGTCCAGGGAGAGGCTGAAGCACAAAGGAGATCCTGTGCCGCCATTAGTCTCCGGCTCTAGAAAAAAAAGCAGAGCGCAGTGAATTTGCGAATACTGTGTACTAATTTGCGAATACTTCTGTAATGAAAGGTGGAGAAACAGATAATGCATCATAAGCATCATCTTCCACTCAAATGTATTGTATCCCCATACGACTGATCCATGGACAGAAAGTTGATCGCTGTATTGCATAGTATTAGAATAATGTGCAGAAATTTGAATTGGAAATGCTCCTGTGAGTTCACACCACCAATAATATAGAGTGCCTGTAATTTCCCAAAGTTGTGTTAAATGAGTGAGAGCGTGCTGGAATTGAATAACTTTTGCTGCATGACAGATGGACCGATTAATCTTCCTTGTTTTTGAACTGGTAAATTCAAATCTAATGAGAAAACTGGATTTACATGTACAAATTGACTCAAACAAATGGCATGCCGAGCGCGAGGATTTCTTTTGTTCATCAAGCTTAGTGTTCTCTCTTTCTTTCTCTCTCTCTCCTCTCTCTCTCTTCTCTCTCTCTCTCTGTCTGTCTTCATTATCTAGTGTATTAAACGTGATGAAGGGTGTGTGTATCTGTGTGTGTGTGTGTGTATGTGTGTACACATTGGAGTGTGTGTGCATGCTGATATGCGTGTACTGCATGCAAACACACTTGCATGTCTGTGCATGTCAAAGTAGCAGTGATAATGAGAACAGTGAGACTGTGAAATAGAGTTGTTCCCGAGGTTGGAGCACAGACATATTGAATATAAAGAGGTGTGGGATGTTCAGGGGCTCAGAGCCATAAACAAGCCATCATTGACCTCTCAAAGTTACCGCCGGCATCAATCGTTGGCCTCCTGGGTCCGAATGAGATATGACCTGAAAATGTGGTGTATCAAAACATTGTCATTTTTACTCCTGCTTCACCACTGCCATTCAACTGCCATTCAACGCATGGAAAATGATTTAATATGTTTCAAAATATGCATGAATTAGAGAGAGAGAGAGCATATATTATTTTAGTTACCTCTGAATCGTCATGTTGAGATAGTTTTTGGGGGTGAGAAATTATCTGAACTTTTCACCACTGAGCAATCTTGGAACGAAACGCTTCAATAGCATTCAGGTTGGGCCAGAGTCATCCTATCTCTCAGCTACCTGATATCACAGTTCCTGCCCAACAGCGAACAAAATGAATTAATCATTCCTTCTGCATTACTGGCACCGCAATCCGAATGGCGAAACTCCATTTAATTTCTGCCGCTTCGCATGCCTCATTTTTAATTATCGCTGCATTAGCAATGATAAAGTATACATGGCAGGCTCGGTGTGCAGGTGCGACCTCCGGACGACGCCTCCTTGTTTAATTAGCACCGCAGAGCGCCAGCTGACAGCTAAACAGGGTCCGGGGCTTAAAACTAATCTACCAATAAGACAATGACGTTTTGTCATATCCCTGACTCCGCTTCATCACTTCCCTGCGCTTGTGCGGTTGGGAATATTAATTGGACCTGATTGAAACCGCGCTAAGTGACCAGTGGCCGGACACGTGCTGAAACACAAATAGCATATGGAGGGGGTGAATACACACTCTATGAGGACACGGTAATGACTGGCGTGTGCTTCCCTCGTGTCTGTTGAGATTTTGAGAGGAGGATGTTAGTTGGACTAGTTAGACTGTAGTCTGGGGCCTGTCTCTTTCTCAGTTGTTTCGCCGGTCTAGAGCGCCTAGGATGACGCATCACATAATCTTCCGGTCTGGACCGGAAAAAGAACAGTTGTATCTATAATTTCGGAGGATAAGATGCTGCAGTGGCTTCAAATGTGTGATATTATGTATCCGGCACACTTCTTCCATGACTTCTTGAAATATTTCTTCAGGTATGTCCATGTTTTCTTCCATCGATGTAAATAAAGCAAGCAGATGTTGGAGGCGGGCTCTACAGGCTCGAGCCGGAAGAAGGGGCGGGCTTAAGGCAGTGAAGTAAATAGACAGAGGAGGAGAGACTGGTGACGCGAGGCTAGTTAGACTGACGGTTGTGTTTGAGCTTCCTGGATGCATTCCCCCAGATTCCCTCTGTCGTGCCGAAGCTGAATATTTATTATCTATGACAAACTGTTGGTTTAAATCATGTTGAGCAGTCTGATGAAACGGGGGTATCAGCAGGGGTATTAGGCAAAATGGATTACACTTGTGGATTGCACATCTTCTAGTATTGATGGAACATTGCTGTGAGACAAATGCTATTGATAGTGGAGTGCACATTTTTCATTCAATTGTGTACATTTTCAGGAAGTGGGGTGGGGGGGGGGTAATGTATCCCAGTGAAGGGTGGCTGGAGGATGAGGCTGGTTCCACAGTTAACAGCACACTAAAATAACTCATACTATTGGCTCGGTGCAATTCTCAACCTGGGGGATGTGAAAACATCAGGTATGCCCTGCATATAATTGTCATAATTATCAATACAATACAATATAGGACCCCGAGGGCCTTTATTCTGACACACACAGTGATCACACATAGTGGAAATTGTTCCCTGCATTTAACCAATCCCGAGCCGGCCGCTCTTCCTCCTGAGCTAGTAAGTAAGTAAGTAAGTAAGTAAAACTTTATTTATAGAGCGCTCTTCTCAGCACGAGTGCACAGCGTGCTTTACAGTGAGGAACATGTACATGCCGCTCCTCATCAGCGGCCTCGTTGTCACCTTATCCATGTCTTATTTTATGCTGCTTCCGGTACAAACACACTCACACATGCTTCCACACTCCATTAAATCATCCACATATGAATCCCAGTCAGGTTCCCTGTGTTCCAGTGCAGTGATGGCTAAATTAACCAGTGCTAGGGTGAGCGGTGGCGTGTTCTGCCAGCCACATGGGCATGTGTTAAACTCCACGTCAAGCGCACCATCATGGCAGGGGGGGCTCACACACCAGAAGCACCCGCCCCCCCGTCCCCCGTCCCCCGTCCCCCATGTGCTCTCCTCTCTGAGTCTGCTTCCTCACCTGCCGGCCCTCCAGGGTTTGTTATATATTCCACTCAACCATTTATTAACATATTTATGTGTGTTCTGGAAAATTATTGGACCTCATTCCTGAACGCAGTTAAGAAGAAGTTAAGAAGAAATGTCTTCTTAACTCCACTTACGAAGTTCCCGGTACAATAGTGGCATTCCTGAATGGTTTCTTATCTGGGATTTGTTCTTATCTAAGAACAGGATTTAAGAACGCGGAAATGCAGTCGTAGGTAGGCCAGATTGGAGTACGCCCATGTTCGCAAGAAATCTGAGGTGATTGTGTTCACATCAATTCTACAGACATCCTAGGCTTGAAATAATAATAATAATAATAAATATGAGAATATTTGTATCATGTCCAATTACGTTTAATTTATAGTCATGATTCTATGAGGCATCGTGGCTAAAATAAATAAAAGCACTACACAGACACTGCAAATAGCAGTGAATGAATAAGTAAGCACTAAACTTAGTCGCTATACTCAGACTCAGCACAACAGCACCTTATATTCTATAGTCGTCAGAATGGACACATCTACATTCTGTAAATAAACATGTGAATATCCACAACTACAATATAGGCCTACATAATAAAGATAGGGCATATCAGGATCCCCAAGTAGCCTATTCATGCATTGAACTAAACTGTACAGTGTACACTTTAATCATCTGCTCTCAGCACATCCCATCCCTTTCATGTAGGCTATATATTTTGCATTTTGTATTAAAAGTCCATATACCGTCTTGTTTTCTATTGTTATTTTGTATTGTTTTTTTCACCTTGCTTAAGCTTAGTGTGCACATTATAAGAGCCAGCGGAGAAACATCTCACTGCTCATTTTCTGGTAGGCTATGTTGCATGTGACGAATAAAACGTCAAATTTGCACGTGACCTTGAACATCAATCATGTCAATTGGGAACGTATCAACTTTGTCCGCGCTGTCTGGGGATTTGTGTGTGCACACGACCCTGTAGTAAGGAGCTGGTGGGGAGTGTAGCACCCGATAATGTAATAATCAACCGATAATGTAATAACGCCTGATAATGTAATAAAAGTGTGACTTAAGTCAATCGAAAATGTAATAAAACCTGATAATGTAATAACTTAACCAATAATGTAATAAAATGTCCTGACTGATAATGTAATACCATTTTTCTGATAATGTAATACCTTATTACATTATTGGTCAAGTTATTACATTATCAGGTGGGTCTTTTTTTTTCAAAACTGGTAATGTAATACTTGACTGATAATGTAATAATTTAAAAAGTGAATGAATAATACTGTTAGGGTACTTTGTGGTATACTTTGGCGTACTTTGTGGTACTTGTGGTATACTTTGGTGTGTCTCATGATACTTTGCAGTATACTTTGGGGTGCTTTGAGGTACTTTGTGGTTTACTTTGGGGTACTCTGTGGTATACTTTTCAGTACTTTGCAGTACTTTGTGGTATACTTTGGGGTACACAGCAATACTTTGCAGTACTCTGCAGTATACTTTGGGGTACTTTGAGGTACTCTGCGGAATACTTTGAGGTACTTTGTGGTGTGCTTTGGAGTACTTTGCGGTACTTAGTGGTATACTTTGGGGTACTTTGAAGTACTTTGCAGTACTTTGCAGTACTTTGTGGTATACTTTTGGGTACTTTGAGGTACTTTGCGGTACTCTGCGGAATACTTTTGGGTACTTTGTGGTGTGCTTTGGAGTACTTTGCGGTACTTAGTGGTATACTTTGGGGTACTTTGTAGTACTTTGCAGTACTTTGCAGTACTTTGTGGTATACTTTGGGGTACACAGCAATACTTTGCAGTACTCTGCAGTATACTTTGGGGTACTTTGAGGTACTTTGCGGTACTCTGCGGAATACTTTGAGGTACTTTGTGGTGTGCTTTGGAGTACTTTGCGGTACTTAGTGGTATACTTTGGGGTACTTTGTAGTACTTTGCAGTACTTTGCAGTAAACTTTGGGTACTTTGCAGTATACTTTGGGGTACTTTGTGGTATACATTGAGGTACTTCTTTGCTGTATACTTTGGGGTACTTTGCTGTATACTTCGGGGTACTTTGGTATTTTGCAATATTTTGCAGTACTTTGTGCTTTACTTTGGAGTACTTTGCGGTACTTTGTGGTATACTTTGGAGTACTTTGAGGTACTTGGTGATTATTAGGGCCCTTCAAAAAGGGGTTCAGTATTTTATCTTAACCTATATAGTAGGAGACAGGATTTAATTTAAGACATAGATTTAATAATATGAATTGAAAGCAAAGTGTATGAGGCAAATTATGTGAGGCTGCTGTTCATCAACTATAGTTAAGAGCTGCTATCCATCGATTATATTTCAGATTGCAATACCATAACTCCCCCGATACTCATCTCCAAACTCAGCAACTGTCTCAACACTGGAGACAGTCAACCTCTCACCCTCAACACTGGAGAAAGTCACCCTCTCACCCTCAGCACTGGGCTGTTTCATATCCTCTGTACAAACACGACTGCATAGTTACCTACAATTCCAGCTCAATTATCAATTCACTGATGACACAGCTGCGGTAGGCCTGATCTCCAACAATAATGAGAAGGCCTACTTGGAGGAGGTGGCATGCCGAACTATGTTGTCAGGACAACAACCTCCACCACATATCTCAGAAACAGCTTAAGGGAATTTCTTCACAATTGGACACGGGCTCATTTAAATAAAATTTATTAAGCCTTCACTACATAGGCTATTTTGAGTCTAGACAGAGAGTTTAGGCCTAAACAGCAACCTGACTCTTGTTGGCAGAGGCATACAACGCAAAGCAGTATTTCTAGTTGTACCTATTTTTCTACTTTTTACTTTGCCTATAGTGTGCATATTTAGGAGATGGCGGAAACATGTCACTACTCATTATACTGGTATGATTTTCCATGTGACAGATAACACTTGAATATACTGTGTTGAATAAAGATGCCAAATTCAGCCATAATAGTTTTATATTTATTTAACAACAATAAATAACTTATAAACAGTTATTAACAGTAATTTAACAGAATGTTTATAACAACAGAATATTTATCACTCAACAGAATGTTTGTTACTCAACAGAATGTTTGTTACTCAACAGTATGTTTGTTACTCAACAGAATGTTTGTTACTCAACAGTATGTTTGTTACTCAACAGTATGTTTGTTACTCAACAGAATGTTCGTTACTCAACAGTATGTTTATCACTCCATACCAGTGAACAGGAAGTCTGCCCCTATTCTACTTGCTATTAACAAATAGAGAAGTATACATATGGATCTAGAGAGAGTAAATGTATGTATATTCACGTTTATTTACAGAATGTAGATTTTTATAATCTAGCAGGAATAAATATACAGTGCTGTTGTGCAGAGTATAGTACTGAGTTAAGGACAGAGATGAGCAGAGTGTACTCATTCCGGATGTGGATGGTCTGAAGGTAGAAGCTTCTTCTGAGCCTCTGTGAGTTGATCTTCTTCAGTAGGCAGTACCTGAGCAGAGAGAAGAGGCTGTTGTCCGGGTGGCTGGGATGTTTCAACATTCTCCTGACCTTGGTCCTGCAGCGCCGTGTGATGTCCTGGAGGTGTGGGAGATATGTTCTGCTGACCAGTGTTGGGCTCGTTACTCAAAAAATGTAATATATTACTTATTACTCATTACCCTTTTTAAAAGTAATATCGTTACTTTACTTATTACTCCCAGCCAAAAGTAACTAGTTACTTATGTAATATATTACTTTCCATATTGACTACCTTTTGCAGCGTGCTCATCACGGTCCGGTTCTCTTTCCACCAACTTCATGTTGCTGTGTTGGCGTAGCAAATGTTTCAGGAGATTTGAGGTGGTGTTTCTGGCACAAGAAAGAGTCTTAGTAGAACTTACACACAGTTTACACTTGACAACATTCTTGTTGTCTTTCAGTTCCAGGAAATCGAAATAGTGTGCGTATTTCCAGCCATGGAATGTTAACGTTGTCATGTTCAAATAGCTACGCTCGCTCGCTGCTTGCCTGGTTATAATGTGACGGGACGTGATATGAGCGGAACGTTCTTCAATCTGAAATCAAAACTTTATTTCACCCTTTGTAAAACGAAAATAAATAAACAGAGCAGGCCTATGACAAAAGTAATGCAGTAGCGAGCTTTCTGGGGGCAAGTAACTGTAATATTATTACTGAAATGTGATTAGTAACTCGCTACACCCCTCGTTACTGGAAAAAGTAATATTATTACTGTAGCGCGTTACTAGTAACGCGTTACTGCCCAACACTGCTGCTGACCAAACACTCTCTACAGTGACTTGACCTGCATGGTGTTGCTTCCATAGCATGTTGGTAGTGTTGATGTTCTCAATCAGACACCCTCTCAATCATGCATATACGGGGATGTTTGTTGTCCATGTCTAGTGATCTGTACATCAATATACTGTACTTGTAAATACACTGTCTCCACAGGGGTCCTACTGCTGTTCAGGCAATTGGCCGCTCCTGCTTCCTGCTAGTCCACTAGAATCACTTTCATCTTCCTGCTTCCTGCTGTAGTCCACTTGCATCTCCATTATCTTACTGACGTTCAGGCGGAGGTTGTTGTCCTGACAACATTTAGTTTGGCATGCCACCTCCTCCAAGTAGGCCTTCTCATTATTGTTGGAGATCAGGCCTACCGCAGCTGTGTCATCAGTGAATTGATAATTGAGCTGGAATTGTAGGTAACTATGCAGTCGTGTTTGTACAGAGGATATGAAACAGCCCAGTGTTGAGGGTGAGAGGGTGACTTTCTCCAGTGTTTAGGGTGAGAGAAGATGATGCCCACTCTCGCCCCCTGAGGTCTGCCCGTCAGGAAGTTGAGGATCCACCTGTGCAGGAAGGGTTTAATCTCCAATCTCCATCCTGCGTTTGGAGATGAGTATGGGGGAGTTATGGTATTGCAATCTGAAATATAGTCGATGGACAGCAGCCTCACATAATTTGCCTCATACACTTTGCTTTCAATTCATAGTATTAAATCAGTTCCTGTCTCCTACTATATAGGCTAAGATAAAATACTGAACCCCTTTTTGAAGGGCCCTACTAATCACTAAGTATCTCAAAGTACTCCAAAGTATACCACAAAGTACTCCAAAGTATAGCGCAAAGTACTCCAAAGTATACAGCAAAGTACCACAAAGTACCCCAAAGCATACTGAAAAGTACCTCTGTATACCACAAATTACCACACATTACTGCAAAGTATGGGTAAGTACCTCAATGTATACCACAAAGTACTACAAAGTACTCCAAAGTATAACGCAAAGTACCCAAAGCTTACTGCAAAGTACTGCAGAGTACCGCAAAGTACTCCAAAGCACACCACAAAGTACCTCAAAGTATTCCGCAGAGTACCGCAAAGTACCTCAAAGTACCCCAAAGTATACTGCAGAGTACTGCAAAGTATTGCTGTGTACCCCAAAGTATACCAAAAAGTACTGCAAAGTACTGCAAAGTACTACAAAGTACCCCAAAGTATACCACTAAGTAGCGCAAAGTACTCCAAAGCACACCACAAAGTACCCAAAAGTATTCCGCAGAGTACCTCAAAGTACCCCAAAGTATACTGCAGAGTACTGCAAAGTATTGCTGTGTACCCCAAAGTATACCACAAAGTACTGCAAAGTACTGAAAAGTATACCACAGAGTACCCCAAAGTATACCACAAAGTACCTCAAAGCACCCCAAAGTATACTGCAAAGTATCATGAGACACACCAAAGTATACCACAAGTACCACAAAGTACGCCAAAGTATACCACAAAGTACCCTAACAGTATTATTCATTCACTTTTTAAATTATTACATTATCAGTCAAGTATTACATTACCAGTTTTGAAAAAAAAAGACCCACCTGATAATGTAATAACTTGACCAATAATGTAATAAGGTATTACATTATCAGAAAAATGGTATTACATTATCAGTCAGGACATTTTATTACATTATTGGTTAAGTTATTACATTATCAGGTTTTATTACATTTTCGATTGACTTAAGTCAAACTTTTATTACATTATCAGGCGTTATTACATTATCGGTTGATTATTACATTATCGGGTGCTACAGGGAGTTTATGTAGGCTTCAGGTGTACGAGAACACACATTCAACTTAAGAAGGGGAGCACAGCTTAGAACACTTTGGCGGTTTAAGAACACATTTCCACACAGTTCATGAATCCGGCGGGGATCTTTCTTAGGGTTGGTCTTACGAAGTTCGTAAGAAGACATTTAAGAAGACACTTAAGAAAATGTTCAGGAATGAGGTCCATTGTTCTCAAAGTGCCTGGATGCAGTTGCCATTGGAAACCAAGCACCTTGTTGAGATTTATTTGAGAGGAGGGGGGGGGGGGACAGAGAGAGAGAGAGAGAGAGTGTGAGAGAGTGTGAGTCAGAATTCATAAGTGCTCTATTGATTCACACACTTCTTGGCTTCAAAGGTTCAATAATGGTTTTAAGCAATCAATATATTTCACAAACCATGTTTATTCACTTCACTTACGCATTCAAAAGATCCATAACGAAGTGAAAGGTCAAAGTGAATGAAATATCTAGCACATATTGAGATCAAATCATAGAAAGTATATTCCTCTGACTTGCCTTGAATTCACTTCAAAATCCAGGAACAAGAGGCATGGGGAGGCAGCTCGTGTTTTGATGTCCCCAGCCTCTGGAACACCTTGCCAGAGAATCCAGGAATGTCTGGAACCTTTAAGCACAATCTAAAGACATACATCTTTAATCTCGACTTTATTTAATCTCGCCAGTATCTTGAACCTTGAATTAGGTAGTTTGTCTGTAGTGACTCCATTGTGGGTTGTAGGCTGCATTGGTAGTCTGCTGTAGTGACTCTAGTCTGTAGTACGCTGTAGTCTGTCGTGGCTCTGTAGTGATATAGACAGCCTGGGTCTGATCAAGTGGGCCAGGGCCACTGACAAGCCCTAGTTGTCGGTCTCGAGTGTGATGTGTTAGTAGTGGACTTTGTTCTCCTATAATAGTGGCACTGCTATAGTGGCATAGTAGTTAGTGCACTGTAGTCTAGTGTGGCTCTGTGGTTAAATATGCAGCCTTTGTCTGATCAAATGACCCTGTGCAGCCCTGACAGGCTCATAGCTTTCCGGTCACGACTGTGGCATACTAGCAATATGTATTTGGTTCTCCTTGCTATAATAGTCTATCGCTAATATTGAATGTGTTACAGTATGTGTCTTATAATATGATGTTTGTGATATGTGTGTATGTATGTGTTTGATAACAATTAACACAACATTCAGGTAGTGGTAGGGTACAGGTTATGCTCATAGGGAGGTATACAGTAGACCTCTAGTTTGGAGTTTGCTGTTAAATGTATGTGTTGTATAATGTTTTATATTTATGTTGTGTTATGCATGTGCTGCATATGTGTTTTATAATGCACTACTATGATGTAGCTAACATGGTAGATTACCATTGACGTACTGTATATAGGCTCATATAGGCAGGTAAGTAGAGTAGTCTGTATAGGCCTCTAGCTAGTTAAACATTTTCCAGGACCTTGCTGTTTAAATTATTTTGTGTGTCTTATAATGTGGTATTTATGTCTATGTGGGTTTTATAATGAGTTATTAGAATATATTACTATGATATAGTTAACATCATAGCCTTTTCCAGGAGTTTGCTTGATCATCTCGTTGAGAGGGGTCAGGAAAGAATTATTTCAGTTCTCCCATATTGGCTCAAATTTGTTTTTTGTTTCCCTCTGGAAAATGAATGTCAGGGTTAGTATGCACTTCATATCCCCTTTTCTGTGAATTGCATTGTGTTGCCTTTGATTTACTCTGTTCTCATTCGTGTTCTTTTTTAATCCCCTTGACACCTTTGTTGTGAAGGGAGAAAAGAGAGGAGAGGAAAAAAAACTGATTTGGAAGAACAGATGAGGCAATCAGCTGCAAAGGCAGCAGACTATATCTAACCAGCATACCACAGACATTCACACGCACACACACACACACACGCACGCAAATACAAACTGCCTCGGTTAGCGTGCTAATTAACACTACATACAATTTGCACATTTTACAGGAGGTCTGTTCGCCTCAGTAGGTGCTGTTGCTGGCAGTTTCTATGAAAATAGGCCAATATAGAGATGAACTCCCACCATCACCCTTCTCTCCCCTCCCCGGGAGGCACTGAACACTAGGAGGTCCACAAAGCTCTCCGCTTCTTGGATATAGCCTTCATTATAGCTGCCCCCTGAACAGATGTTTGTTGTCATTATCCTGCGCTATGCAGCCTCTGTGCCTCAGCTGACTGCTCCACAGCACAGTAACGTTTACCACCACAATCTTGTTTTTCACAAACAGCCATCAGTCATGGCCTTACATGAGAACTCCCAGTCTTGCACGATACAAAAATCTTTTCCAGCTAAACCTGTAAGGACCTAGGACATGGATTATGTTGGACTCAGAAGAATGGTTCAGTTCTAATTTAGATTCAAATGGGGTCATTTCTATGTTCCCATGGTCCTATGTTCCTCAGCTCTGCATAGCACACAATAGGAACCTGAAAAAAAATTCCTATGTTCCAGGGTCCTATGTTCCCCAGCTCTATAGCACATAATGGGAACCTGAAAAAATGTTCCTATGTTCCGGGGTCCTATGTTCCCCAGCTCTATAGCACGTAATGGGAACCTCAGAAATATGTTCCTCAGCTCTGTATTCGCTTAATATGACATGAGCTATTGAGGGAGCATGTCAGTTAGGTTAAGGTGGGAACTCGACAAAGGGGTTAGGGTTAGAAATCAGAATGAGTGGGCGTGTTCAGGGAACATATGGAGTTGAACATAGGGCCTCTGCCTCATCTGGGGTCATTTTACCTGTGAGTGCTCGTGTCCATGTAGGCCTATGCTGGTTGAGGTGATACTATTCGTGGTTGTGTGTCTTTGTGTGGTCCGGCTGTGGTTTGGTCTGGTGTGACTAGTTGCCCTGGGGATTTATCCTTGGTTGGAGTTCTGGATGATTTTTTCCTCATCATTAGTATTGGTATGGCCCTGTTGCAGTTGAATTGTGTGTTTTCAAAGAATATTGAACTGGGGAACATATGACCCTGGGAACCAGGGGTGAAAATTAACTTTTTGGCTCACGGTGAGTCACCTGCCAAGGGGACTGTAGATGAAAAAATCTACCGGCCAAGTATTTTTTTTTTTCAGATAGCCTTCCGAAATCGAGTCGCCAATTGGAAATTTTACCTGCATTTGGCTGGTGGCAGGTGTTAATTTTCAGCCCTGCTGGGAACATACTGGTAGGACCCTGGGAACCTAAGACCTTGGGAACATACTGGTAGGACCCTGGGAACATGCGACCCTGGGAACCTAGATACACTACTATTCAAATGTGTGACGTGCTCCAGAGAGCCGCTGTGTAGGCTTCAGGAAAGTAGGCTGTGGTATACCTGCTGTTTAACAACACGTACACATACGTGGAGTTCATTTCTCAGGACCTGCACAGCCAGCACACTAAAGAAACACAGGAGACATGTGGTAGCCATCTTCTTTACAGTACGTGTAGTTAAAACCAAGTACTTGTATATACCGTGGGCTTAACGGTGGCTGGTTTACCTGATAGGGCTGAGCTAATGTATGCTTGTGTTGGGCATGTGGTATAATTATGTACACTGCTTAAGTAATAGTGTCAACACAGAGTAATAGCTCATTGTTTGGCCCATAGAAAGGTAGATAGCTGTTGCACATCAATGGATGGAGTTTCTAGTGGGGCTGAATAGAACACAATGATAATAGTGCCGATGTGACCAAGACAGATGCGGCACACGGGACACCCAGATTTAATGGCAATTTTAAGGGAGCAATGCCGCCACATCATGCCACTGGGCACATTTGTAGGAGTGGAGCTACTCTGAGAGTATGCAAAAATCCATTAATTATTGCCCCACAAGTCGTAACTGGAGAAATTAACTGGTGTTCATGCTGCGGAGCGCGGATCTGAAAAGTTGCACAAATTAAAATATGATGTAATTCAGGCTATATTATTGACATATCAAAAATCTAATGAATAATACAGTGCTCTTAATATTTTAGGTGCACTATGTCCTCATCAAACTTTATTTTCATGAAAGAAAATGAGCATAATGATTAATTCATGAAATTTCACAATCACATATATCACTTGGAGATCCATTCCATGCATCTAATTTTTCATGGCAATTGAAAATGTTCTAATGTAAGCCAATAATAGCCTCTGTGAGTGGTCTACTGTAAGTTGTTTGTTATGCCTGGTTTGCTCCAACCAGCGTGAAGCTAATGTAATCACTCAAATTAAAGCTATAGAAATTATCATGTTTACCATATTCACAATGTAAGGTAGATATGATGCATTAAGTACAATTAGCCCCATTACTGTACCAATGAAAATACAGTTGCAAAGTCATTCAAGAATCAAATTAAATGACTGCTCTTTTGGCATTTCTGGCAGAAGGCAAGTTTGGCAGGCTGAGAAGTCGGTGCAAGCTTGGCACAATTATATGATTTTGCTGTGCTGAATTTGTAAGTGGCTGATTCACAGCCCTGGGCTGGTGCTGAAAAAAGAATTAATCGATGCCGCACACATCGATGGCCATTCGTAAAGTCACTGAAATGACGTGACAATATAATACGTGTCGTGTAAATCATTGTCATTGCAGCCTAATATTACCAAAAAGGAAGTCCTGCTCCCGAAGCTAATCTGCGAATATATCTAAGAGTCAATGCGAGCCTGCGTGATAGTCACAATGCATAGCCTACTATTGCATCAAAGTTAATATACCAGCAATAACATGGATCGGATCGGGTCATATAAGCCTCGTCTGGGATGTCTTGAAAGCGCATGAAAAAATACATGAATAGGCAGTGATGATCGCAAAATGAACACCAATTTAATCATCACACAAACTAAGGTTTAATGCTCATATGAATAGCACCTGTGTCAGTAGCATTCCCATGTTAGAATCCACACGGATACAATGACTAATTTAATCTATCAGGCACCGGTGTTGGCGCATGTGGCCTATAAAAAAAACAAGGGTAACTGCACATATTGAGCGACATGGCAGATATGAAGAGGAAGCGTGTGATAGCGTTCACCAAAGAATAACTAGTGATCATGCTGGACGAGGTGGAGCAACCGAAGGCTGTCCTGTTTGGCGGCTACCAGTAGGGCCTATTCACAACTCCAGTAGGCTACTTCCTGAAATTAGACATGCTTCTCTATTTCCTGACCTACACTTTGGATGAAATGATTATTCAGGAATTCCTGAATAATCATTTCATCCAATAGTGTAAGACAGGAAATAAAGAAGCATGTCTAATTTCAGGAAGTAGCATACTGGAGTTGTGCATATAGCCCATTGAAGAAGGCTGCATGGGCGAGCATTGCAGCGCGGATGGCTGCTTCCACTCCTGGGCCACCCAGGGAGTGGACAGTCGTCAGCAAGAAATGGCAGGACTTCGCCAGTCAGGCCAAAAGCCGGGTGGCGGCAGTGCGCCGAGAGGCAGAGCACCGTGCCTTCCCTCACCCCGGAGGAGGAGAAGGCCCTATCGATCATCGGCCTCACAGCCTCCCAAGGCATCACTGGTGGCCTTGATTTGGAGTCTGGAGAGGGCCCCTCCAACATCCAGCCCTCAGCTGAATCACTCCAAGCCTCCCAGCCCTCAGCTGAATCACCCCAAGCCTCCCAGTCCTCTGGAGAGGAGACCCCAGCGCAGTCAGACTGCTCCACCCCGTCGACACGCTCTCCCCACACACCCCATGACTTCCCCCCCCCCCCCCCCCCCGCCCCCCGTGAGAGGCAGCTGAACACCACGGATGCGAGGTGCGACTGCAGCGAGGAGCTCCTGGAGGTGGGGAGGCAGAGGCTGGGTGTGCAGCGTGAGAGGCTGGACCTCCAGAACAGGCAGCAGGCCCTAGCGGAGGCACAGTTTGTGTGGCCCTCCATATCAGTGCCCATCATTCTGCCAACTCCAGGTAGGCCAAGTGTATATTTTGTATACTCTGTCTATTCCCATTCCATTCAATGTCGCTAATTGAATTTTCCTCCTTTGCAGATGATGCAGATGCCTGAGACACACTGCACACACTCACCACACACACTACATACACTTACCACACACACTACACACACTCACCACACACACTACATACACTTACCACACACACTGCACACACTCACCACACACACTACATACACTTACCACACACTGCCCACCCACTACAGTACACTGCGCACACACACTACATACACTCACACCACTCATCCTTCCTACGTGTTGCTACCTTGTCGTGGTGGGAAGGCTTGTGTGCCTCCATGACCATGAAGGCTATATTGGTGGGGGGTCACCCCCCAGCAGGTTCAACCATGCCGGGCAGGTTCAGGGTAGAGGCCAGACGAAAAGCAACAACTGGCCCTCCAGGTTGGGGGTTGGGCATGGGTCTAACAACCCCACCCCGGAAAAAGACAGCCTGTTACAGGACAAAGGTCTGAAGAACAAACCTGCCCATGTTTTTTCCCAACCAATATTAAACAAGTTCCCTTTATCCTGTATATTTGTTGTTTCTTGCCACATTACAACAGTAGAGGTTTTGGAGAAGGCACACAATATAACAAACAGCATTTGTAAGATCACTAAATACTGTGAATCTGTTAGCAAAGTTCACTATAAGGACAACAGTATTGGGCCACCTACACATTACAACTTTCATGACATCCCATTCTAAATGAATAGGCATCATATGGAGTTGGTCCCCCCTGTGCAGCTATAACAGCCTCCACTGTTCTGGGAAGGCTTTCTACAATATTCTGGAGCGTGTGTGAGGATATTTGACTATTCATCTAGATGGCCTCATTGGATTAATCGATTCGCCAGGATATCTGTCTGACAATATATAAAGACAGCCAGAAAAGTCATGTCATCAAATTATCCCTTTACATAAGAAAATGTTGTTGTTGTTCACAAAGTGGATTATATTAGGCTATGGATAGTCGTATATGTTGCTTGGCTCAATAAAAGTTTTAAAAACAACATTCCCATGATGTATTCTGTAGGCTGACATTATTTTCATCATTCAAGTTAATTGTATTTTGTGTACACTATGTGAATCGCGCAGGTAGGATAGATAGATGTGCGCTGTATTGCAACTCTCCTTTTTAAAAGTGTAATTTAGCTCGAATCGAGCTAAAACTATGACGGGATGAACGGAGCGCATCGCCAAGGTACACTAACGATGGGGTCCGACCGCCCTTCGTAACGTATCCCTTGGCTGTGGTATACCTTGGCTAAGAAGGCTCTGGGAAACAGCGCTTCGGCTCCAAGGAAGGCTAACGATGTATCTTCGGAAGGTACATCGTAAGGGCGATTTACGATGTACCTTGGGTGGAGCTGTTTCCCAGAGCCTTCGTAGCCAAGGTATACCTTGGCTTGAGAAGGTTCTGGGAAACGCATCGCCACCTAGAGGTGGAGCTAACGACGTTCTTAAGAAGCACGTAGCGCTACGATGCCTTAACGATGCCTCTGGGAAACGAGGCCCACGGAAACTAGTCATGGCACTGAAATAACTGTGAATTGTGAAATGACATAAAATAATGTCTGATAAATTAAGATAGGTCTTGTCGCCTGGACACATCAGTTTCAATGCTTCCAATGCTAATCCAGCACAATAAGAGCGAGATAGCCAGTTAACTCATGAGCTGACAACAACAAGCAGCAGCTTCCATAACATTAATGGTAGCGGTCAGTGGCTAAAGCAGTTACACTGATGATTCCTGTAACATTAGCTTTTTTGCTGAAATTGGTTCAACTTCTGTTTCTGGACAAAGGTAAGGGATAAAAAGATTGGAGTGAAAGGATGAACGTGTGAAGGTTTGGGGTATAGTCCCATAAAGTCATCCCCACCGGGGCCTTGAACCCCAGTCTCCCAGGTGGGAGTCCTATGCTCTCACCACTACTCTACTTGTGCAGCAGAGATCAGCCGGCTGGTTTTGGTGTCCTTCTTCCAGTCCGTTAGTGTGGGTTGGGGTTAGAGTAAGGGTTGGGGTTGGGACAGGATCAGGCAAGGGGTAAAAGTCAGAGTAAAAGGATGAACATGTGGAGGTTTGGGGTATAGTCCCATAAAATCATCCCCAATGGGGCCTTGAACCCCGATAAAAAATATTTTAGGAGATGTCTTAGTTATATCAAGATTGAGTTAACTATAGACAGCTTTGTGCTTATTTGTGTCATATTTATTCAGTTTGAGTATTATTTTTTTTACGATCAAGCTAGCTAGCTAACATTAGCTCAATTGGCCCAGTTGCTGGTTAGTGATGAGAGGCAGGGTCCCAGCCCAGTTGATAACACTCCGTTGTGTGATTGGGGGGGTAGTTGGCTGGGATCCTGCCATCCATCCTCTCATAACAGCAACTGGTCAGTGGACAGTACCAGGCAGCCTACGTTATGTTACGTTAGTTGCAAGGCTGTCTTATCTCATTCATAAGAAGAGGAAGTGAGCCTGCCGCATCACAGGCAACCTTCCACGAATGTGTCCATTCAAACAGAGCAGCGGTGCCCCAAGATAGATGCAGACCCCTGGTGTCACGCGTTGCAATACAGGGAGTTTTGTCACCTCATTTGCATATTCAGCCAAACCGGCAAGGCAGCTGCACAAAACGGGGACCGTTGCCCTGGTCCTATACCGCATGTAGAATGTCACATGCATTTTGCAGAGGAGCTAAGTTACGTAAACTAGATGACTCATGCACCCCGTGAGAGACAGCGAGTGCACCGGCATTCAAAACAGACTCACTGTCCAATGGCGGTTGAGCAATGATGTCACACACAACAGAAGACCAGAGCCTTGCCAGCTCATTGCGTAGCCAGCTGAGGCCAGCAAGGCTACGGTCTCTCCCATTCTCTCACACTGCCGATCCCCGGCGAGATGGGACAATGATTTACTCACCGTAGAGGCAAAAAAAACATGTTGCCGCCGATTGGCCGGGTGTTTGCCTATGCTAATTATAAACAACTGACAAGCGCTTTCAATTTATGACACAATGGGAATCATAATTATGAGAATACAGGAGTGAGCCAATTCTGCAGTATATGAACATGTCATGACTTTTCTTTGGACCTTTCTTCGGAAGAAATTCAAGAACAAAGGTATTGTTGAATGAAGCCCATCGTCTGTATGGGAGGGCATATTTTCAATTATCACTATCAGTATTTCCCTCAGGCAAATAAAATGTTGGAATTCCCTTGAACTCCTAGCAAATCTAACAACCAAAGTAATTTTGTCTGACTCTCTTTCATGAAAATGTTCTTTGGAGGGTTCCTCTGTAAAATACAATACATCCTTCATCCTTCATCTTCTCCTGCAATAACAGAACATTTGGGGCTTTGTCCTGAATTATCTGCTACAGTTGAATATCAATTAGATCCATGATCTGTGGTAAAAGAAAACGCTGACGGCGTTCATGGCACTGTAACCATTATCAGTGTGTCCCTGAGAGAAGTCTTTGTGTCGGCTCTTCAGATGCAGTCAGTTATTCTTACTACCTGTTTTGTTAAATATGCCAGCGACACTTTGTGACCCTATCACAAACGCCACCCCTGTGCCATCTGAAAACTCTTATTCCCATGCAAATCACTTCTGCCGTTTCTTTCACCATTATTCACAGTAGGTGCTAACTGGCTGCTTGGTTGCCATGGGAACTAATTATTATTTCTATCACTTTGTTGAACTTGGCTGTGATTTCTTAGGGGGTGTGCTGTCTCCTATACTTTGGGAAGCAATTCCTTCAACAATACCTAATTATTCAGAACTGTTTCTTAATTGTTTTGACACGGCGTGTTTGTGTGCGTGGGACTGTTGGAACATGTCTGCGTGTTGATTTGTGTGACTTATGACTTATTTATGTTATTAATATCAATTTGCTTATTTCAAATATGCTTGTAATGTTATTTTTATATTTTTTGTTATCCACTGGCACCATACTCAGTCGTCCATTGCAAACTAGCAGTACAGTAGGTTAGACTGTACTGATCTCATCAACTGCTAACACTTATGTTCAGACAGTATTGATTGACGGACTCTGTTTGCTATAGTGCCTGACCAGCCACGCATGAGGTCTTGTCTGGTCAATACGGTTTCACTCTGCTATCTATCTCACAAAGATACCTCATCAAAAACAAATCTGGACAATATTCACAAATGTGACCCCCCCCCACCCCCCCCTCCACCACACACACACACACTTGTTCAAACAAAGAGCGTGTGGAGTCAATAACGAGCTGTGCTATCAGAGGCCTTGTTTTTTTTCTGCAATGAAGCTGTTAGCCCAGTACTGACATGAAGGCCCTATTCCTTGTCCCTCTTCAAACGCACTGCAGATGGTGGGAGTCCTGGTGTGTCTGGCCCCTGGTTCGCCCAACCTCTGTGTGTGGACATCTCCAGTCACTAAGACCCCATAAATCCCCAGGTCAACTCCCCAGGCCATTCAAACGACAACAATGGAGAGTGCATAAATCTCCAAATATAGACCAAGGCTTTGATACCAAGGCGTGCAAGGGCTTGTTTAGTTAACTGTTGCTCTGACGTAGGTTTCCTCTGTCAAACACGGTCTGTGTTTTCGCGACAGGCCTCTGTGTGGCCAACGGGCACAGAATCATCCATCCTGTCTTTCAAGAAAAAAACGAGTAAGAAATGAGACTAAACAATGCCAGTGTGGCAGATGACAAACTGTCTTTTCAATGGGGAAATGTTTTTCTGAGATGACAAACTGTCTTTTCAATGGGGAAATGTTTTTCTGCCCTCTCTCTTGTCTCTGGGAATGTCTCTGCGTGTTGTTTAGCTAGGGACTTTCGTGTCTGAGGCAAAGTAATGAAGCTATCTGAAGAGCACTTGTGATATGGTGCGAAATGTATCTAGTGGTGGAAGAGTGGGATGTCTTTCCATTAGTTCAGTAAAAGCACACAGACTGTATTAATTTGAAACCCTTTGCTCAACTGTCTTCACTCCTAAATGGGCTATACTGTAAATGCACAATGTTCACTAAATCACTTAACTCAAAGGGGCTGATCTACTAAAGGTTTGCTCGTATAATAACATGTGCAAAGGCCTTAATAAATGTGCCAGGTGATCTATGAACAGTGTGCATGGAGGATTGTGTCCTTCAAGAGCGCAAATTTGCACGCTCTATCCAATTAGTACTTTTGGACGATATGAATATGTAATAAGGGGTGTGCCTACTCTAGCGTGCAAAAAATGGGAGGAGAAAATGCTAATACATAATTATAGCACACGCTCAGTGACTTATCAACCCTGAAAGCAGGGATTGTATTTGTGTGTGTTATTTAGTACCTTTGAAGGGCAGGTACTAATTCCTTCATTGTGATGTGCTCTCTTCTCCAAGTTGCGAGATGGTGACTTTGGAGATGGCTGGCTTATAGGTAACTCAATTTGGAAAATATTTGAGTCTATAAGGTTACAAAGTCTACTATGTGCTATTTTTGTATTTATTCATTTGAAGGTAATTATTTTCCCACATCTGGGTTATTTCCAGTGTGTCGTGTGGTTCTATAACATTACCGCCGAGCCATCGACTCATGCGAGATGGAATAATTTTATTATTTTTACATTTGTGCTGCAGTAAGCTTAACTATTATTTAGTTTTGCAAAACTTTTTGTTCATCAGTCAGGCTTCACATAGGCAACGGTAGGCCTGTTTAACTTTTATGGGCTGTCAAATAGGCCAATATGCTATGCTTTTTTCCCCAGGTGTGGGTCGGGATTAATGAATGGGTGTGTGAGCTGAGAGAGGAGAGAATCCAGTCTCATCATCATAGACCAGTGTTCTCCTGATAAGTGTTTAGTTTTAGGTTCAGTTAACGTTTAATCAGTTAACCTTGCCCATCCTTTAACTGAACCAAAGCATAATCTCATGCTTTGAAATGAGCGCTACCCAGGGAGCGCAGATACAATGCGGCCCATATCCACACGAGGAGCATCACTGAGCGCACCTTTGGCGTGTTGCAAAACAGAATAGCTAACTGCTTTTGCGTTTTCGCTCCTCTTCCATGGTGCAGTTGTGGAATACAACACGCTAAACCCCTAATTTCAATAGGGCTGTCAATAGGGCTGTCTGACACTTTTGCACCTGTTCTCATTCACGCAATTATCCTTGATAGATCACCTGCAAAATGCATTCCAACTAAATGTGCGATCTGAAGGACTGCCAACGCAATTTGGAGCTCTTTATTTGGGATCTTAGTAGATCAGGCCAAAAGTAGGCAATTTTCAGATCAAAGTTGCTGTGTCTATTTGAGCTCACTAGACATTCCTCTGCCTGCACTATGTACTTTAGTTTCCCATGTTCAGATGACAGATTATCTGTTTTAAACATGCAGCAGGAATTATTTCCCTTCTGAGTGGCCTTCTCCTCTTCTCGGCCCCCTGCAGAGAGTAAAATAAAACGCTTCCTGTAGTTCCCTCACCAAGGAGCCTCCAGAAACGACCATCCGGCATTGTTCTTCCTCTGTCCAATCCTAATCAGATGCTTTGATTCCATATGAGCAGAGGTTGGTGTGTTTCTTCTCACGTACCCTCCAGTGGCTCTGAGCACTGATCCAGGCCCTCTCAGAAGTGCCTACGCCACGCAGTAGCATGGGGTAGCACATTAGCTTTCGCCACGCAGCGTGGGGGCTGTCATGGAAAGACAATGAACTCCTATGAAGGTAAACCTGGAAAAGAACCAGACCTGCTTTATTCATAATTCGGTTCGCTGGGGGACATCCGACACCTGGAGGCTAGGTTGCGTGCTAACCTAATGCTAATTGTTAAACGGCAGCTAACTGGCTTTTCTTGGAGCTGTTTAGCAGAAGTGCTCCTAGGGGGAGTATTCATTGTGGGGGGGGGGGGTTGTAGACTGACTGTATATTTGGGCCGCCCCTGTGACAGCTAAACTAGGAGAAACGTCCAAAAGGGGGTCTTGTAGGTGCCTGATTTACTGGACTGGATTCCTTAAATCATTTTCAGCCGATGAGGTAGTTGAGCGGACAGACGGTATTTGTTTTTCATCAGAGTGTGTAGAGGTTGGCTGTGTGGGCTTCTGGGGACGGACAGGACCGGGAGGGGCTGCGGGTTTGAGGGTTTGTGGGGAGGGAGACTCCAGGGGTGTCATGGGAGTGTGGTTGGTCGTGGCTGGTGCCCTGCAAAGCGACGTGCTGGAAAGATTTCAACACAGACGCTCAGAAGCACCGACAGAAATACACACAAACCACACACAACCCCCCCCCCCCCACACACACACACACACACACACACCCAGCCAGACACGCAGGCCTCTGTGCCAACCAGCAGTCAGACCACACATATACAAACACACACACACACACACACACACACACACAAAGCAGACCAGGCAGGTTAAGCCCACAGACTCCACCACTCTGGGGGTTTGGGAGGCAGGGCTGTGGCCGCGGTAGCGTCTCTGGGGGGATAGGTGCCAAGTGCTTGTCCATTATGACGGGCTCTGCTCTCCCTCAAGTCATTTTCCCTCGCAGTGTTCCCGCTTGAGAGCAGTAAAGACGGCGCGGAGAGAATGTGTTTTTGACATTTACCAAAATTGCCTTAAAGCTTTTTAGGCAGCAGGAGCACACACACTGTTGAAAAGCCGAAGATGAGAAAACAACTTCTGATACATTTGCACGAACACAGTAGGATACACAAGACAGTTCCCTGCGATGAAAATGCGCATTGTCTCCATCTGCAACATTACAACATATAATAAGACTTAATGAACACTTGAGAGATAAATGTAATTGTCTCCATAAAGTTGATACTGAGTATCGGAAAGCACACATTTTCTAAAGTCGTTAAACGTCTGATGTACACAGATGAGTAAATGAGGATGCGTTCTTAATTGTCGCCGGCAAATCGCTAGCATTTACGCTAATGAAATGTGGATCCACATGAGAGTTTGTGTTTCCACCTCACCTGCCTCTCTCCTCCTCTCCTCCGCCTCTGTTTGCACTTCAGACACCACGGCTTCTCATGAATACATCAGAATGAGCTTTATTACCTAGGTCAAGCCTCTGTGGGGATCCCATGCTAATTTGGCTCATTCTGGAGGGATAAGTAGCTACTTAAAGTATTATGCATGCAAATGCCGGCCTGCTTATGCTATTTGGAAGCGTACACAGATGCATACAGTTCGCCTGGAGAACACCAGCCAGGAAACGGTTACTCACTAAACATGCAGGTGTAATCTCCCCGGACTTAGTCCCACGCTCTGCTGCTTCGTAAATGAGTGTATGATAATGAAGAAAGAAAGAAAGAAAGAAAGAAAGAAAGAAAGAAAGAAAGAAAGAAAGAAAGAAAGAAAGAAAGAAAGAAAGAAAGAAAGAAAGATAGAAAGAAAGAAAGAAAGAAAGAGGAAGATTAGAGAGAAAGAAAGAAAAAGAAAGGAAGAAAGAAAGAAAGAAAGAAAGAAAGAAAGAAAGAAAGAAAGAAAGAAAGAAAGAAAGAAAGAAAGAAAGAAAGAAAGAAAGAGAAAGAGAGAGAAGCAGTAACAAGTTGGTTGAATATAACGTTTTCCATCACAGGCCAACGTGTTTCCCCCTAGTTCCTCTGGTTTGGCTAGAGTATGTTCATTTAGCACTCTCCTGGAGAGCAGGAGAGACGACGACAACAACAACAACAACGACATATAAGACAGAGAGAGAGAGAGAGGGGGTGGGATATTGGCACCAAAAACAGCTGCAACAGTAGCTCAGAACATAAGCCTGAAGAGATAGTGAGAGAAAGCCAGGCGTGGTGAAGAGAATATGAGGATTTAGGTCCCTCGGGTTCTGGCTCTGGGTGGGAGTTGGCTGTATCCAGACCATCCAGGCGGTATTCATCCAATAGTGGGACCCATCTGGAAGGGCTGTGAGCAGGGCTTTCTCTGAAACAACACAGCTCGTGTCACCACTGTGCTCTAGTTGTGTTCTAATATGTATGTTGTTGTGTTTATCCCTGTGTATTTAATAGACAGTATGAGTAAAATATCGAGATGCTCTACACACATACGCATACTTTCATGCATCACATACAGTACATACATGGACATAGAGACCAGACATCATCTGGCATTCAGAAAAGCTGGTACACACACACATACACACACACACACACATACTGTACACACACTGCATGCAGCCATGCAAGCTTGTGCGCGCACACACACACACACACACACACACACACACACACACGTGCACACACACTCACACTTACACACCTTAAAACCACTTAATCCCCTCAGAGAATCCCTCTGGGCTCCAGTATACGCTCGTTAGGTCCACCACAGACTTCATAATGGCCAGGCCAAATCACCCTCAGTGTCAGTCAGGCTGAGCAGGGCCAGTTGGATGGTGGTGGTCAGACTGGATGGTGGTGGTCAGACTGGTGAAGACTCAGATGGTCCCACAGCTCCTGTGCCAGTATCAGTTGTGTAGTATTAGCTAGCAGGCTTAAATAGTTGGAGGCTGATGTCTTTGCCTTGGCATAGTTTTGCTGGAGAGACCAGAGCAAATTGCCAGAGAGTGATTATGGCTCAACAATGACTAATCACCGCAATTAGTTCTGAAACAGACACATCTATTTTACTCTAAAATGGGCCACTATTTACTTTTTTTATGTTTTATTTTTCTGGGGAAAAGAATGGCATAAGGTACTAGCTACTGCTCAAAAGTGTAAACTTACAAATAAAAGTAGTCCAGACAGCACTGGAAATGGATGTTATGGTTATATAACCAGATTTTATTATATCAGAGATACTGATATAATTCCCTATTTCAGACATATTGCTCATCCAGCAGTGTGGCCCCTTCGGAACTCCTCGACCTCAGTCGTCTAACTAGGAAAAGGTCACACAACGGAGCAGTTACAGTGTATAAGTAAAGACGAAGAAAGAAATTGAGGATGACACACTCTGTGTGTGTGTGTGTGTGTGTGTGTCAGCCGTCTCCTTGGTGCGGGCTTGTTTATGTAAGGGTTCCCATTGCAATTTCCCTTCTGGGATCCATACAGTATATACCTATCTATAATATACATTCCTATTCCAGTCTGGTTAATTGATAAGCATATATGGTTTGTATTCTACTGAGTGAAGGGGGACATGCGTGGCACCTTGAAGCTTGATGTGGTGTGGTATCCAACCAATATCCAAGGGGCAGCACGTAGCTCAGGAGGTAGAGTGGCCGGCTGGGAATCGCAAGGTCCGGACATGTACCGAAGTGTCCTTGAGCAAGACACTGAACCCCCAAATCGCTCACGTGTGGCACAGTGGCACAGTACCTAGTACTGTCACCCCACAGCAAGAAGGTTTCCGGGCCTTTCTGTGCGGATTTTGCATGTTCTTCCCGTTTTCACAAGGGTTCCCTCCCAAAAGAACCCAATATGAAAAGCATGCAGAAGAACAGGAGCAGGACTGAGCACTTGGACTTGGTCCCCGGGCGCCATGAATGATGCACACTGCTCCTGGCTGCCCCTGGAGGAGGACGCCTCGGGTTGGGATAAAAACAGGGAACAAAAAAAGACCCCTGAAAGTTGCATATGTGTGCTGTGTACCGTGTCGCCACTCACTATGTAATGTGTGTCACTGTGTGGTGAAATAATGACCCCCCCCCCCCCCACTGTCATTTATTGTAACATTTTTGTAATTTAATTTTTAACAATCCAGCTCTCTCATGATGCATCTTGAGGCCTGAATGGATTGTACATGTTCCAGTTCATACTTTTGAAAGCATAAGGGTTTATTATTAGGGGCCCCTCAATCGAGCGGTATTGACTACTCTCTATGATGTGTCCTTGTTTTCCTCTTGTCTACTGTTGAATTGAACAGTTTGTGTGTGGTGTCCTTATTTCTGCACTTGGTACAGTGTGCTGTAGCCCTGGTAGTTTCTGTGGTAGCTCCATCCTTTCTGGGTATGGTCTCCATCCTTGTGGCTCTGTACTCTGGGTAATAGGTGGTGTCTGAAGTCTGTGGGTGCTCTGAGTGGGCTTTGAGGGTGGACCCTGAGCTGAAGATGGAACGGATGAGCAGGGACCTCTAAGTGCTTTTTCGGTCTATCTGCCTCTGTCTCCCGTTTCTGTCTCCCTCCCCATCCTCTCCACTCTCCTCCTCTGTGTTTCAGGAAGATGAAAGGACAGTAGAGACAACAATGGTGTAGAAGTTCAAGTAGAGGAGAGAGTCTGAGTGTGGTAGACTTGCCCAATTGTTCTTGCTTTTATGTTGATTACCCCTGTTGTTTATCCTAACACAGCCACCATTGGTCTCCATCTGAAACATTTACATTCTCCCATTAAGTTGAGACGATGCAAAGTTGTCCCTGAATTATATTAAAACAAATAATGTCTTCACTTGCAATCAAAACATATTTAATGGGAACAGAACATTTCGGTACACAGACCATCAGGTTATATTTATAAATGTTTAGGTAAATATATCCTGATGAAGGTCTGTGTACCGAAATTGTGTGTCCCCATTAAATCAGTTTTGATTGCAAGTGAAGAAGACTTGTGTGGGTGTTGGTGTGGGAGTTCTTTGTTTGGCCCACAGTCTTCTCTGACACACTGACGACCTACTGGTGTACAAAAGCTCCCCTCCTCGATGTCCCTGAATTATAAAACAATATGAAAACATTTTACTGTTTTACATAATTCACTGTCTTGGTGTGTGCTGTGGTTTTAAAATGTAATTAGTAAAAATCTGGTTTATAGGCCACTCATTATGAAAGAAAAGAAGAATGTCTCGCTTTGGATGAAGTGCATCTTATAAAGCCTTCATTAAGCCTTCATAGAGGCTCAATAAGCACTATGTATATGTGTTACAGCACATCTATAACTGTATGGTATGCTTTATAAAGGGTTAAAAGGTTTATGTCATATTTGACACAGTGGATTATGTCACATTTGACATTGGGCCATACATTTATGGCACATTTATGAACTCTTTATAACGCATGATATTGTAGTGGTAATTGAAAAAGTGGGACTACTATAACAGTAAATATTTAGAAATTGTTCAGTTTTTACACCAGTGACGGATAAGAAGTGGGTGTCCTGTGTGTCTGTGGATAAAGACGTGGGTATCGACTACACAGCCGGGTTATAGATGCCTTGTGCCACATTTATGTAATGCTTTATATAAAGGCTTTATGAAGGTATAGTGAAGCCTTTAGGCTATAAACTGCACTTAAGGTCGGACCATAAAGGAAAGAGTGAAGCTGAGGCACACCAAGCAGGTTCACATTCGCTGCCTCTCCACTCCACGACTGAACAAGCTCCCTAATGTTCTTGTCCATTAAAGGAAGGTGAGTCATCAGAAGTCGGCCTGTGGTGACCGCTTTCAAATAATAACGGCTTGTTTTGGACTTGGAGAAGAGAGAGAGAGACACCTTCAGAGTGAGGCGAGGGGGAAAAATAAACTATTCTGCAACCAGTTTTAGATGGCAGCCCCAGTAGAAGGGCTCAGGACTCCAGAAACCTCGATGTGCTGCTCTGTTACACGCAGGGCAAGCCGGTGTTTTTCCACATTTGAAAAGTGCAGAGCTCCCGAATTCTACTTTGCGGGGCCTTTTGCCAATCAAAATGTTTCGCTGATTATTTTCCAAGGATTAGAGGTATTTTTCCGGTAGAATGTAATAGCCTCCGTATATTTTAACCTCCTTTTAATCAGCGGGGAAAAGGAACAATCACTTACATCACTGAGATCTGGCCGTCGCTCCCCCCCCCAGTAGAAGTGTGCTGCTTGTTTATCCTGCGTCTCGGGCTCCCCTGGTTTATTTTATCTGACCGAGTGAAATTCCAGTATCAGCCCAATTTTACAGGGCCTAAAGCAGGCCGGGCGGGCCCCCTGGTCTTAGCAGATGTGGACGGGGGAAGCGAAGTCAGGCGGGCGGGCGTGTGGGCGGAGCTGAGGAGGGTGCTTAGAGGAGAAAAGGGTTAAACGTACCATGCTCTTAATAGTGGAAACGTCTCAGATGCTGAGTAATTGGATCTCTTAAAGAGCCGGTGACAGACATGTGCCCATGCCCTGCTGCAGTGAGAGGCCGAGGGCAGTTGGCAGATATTAACGGGGTTGAGTAACGAGCGGATGTGATATTCATGAAAAGTGGGACCTCTTTAAACGCCATTACACGGCCATCAGCTCGTGTGTTGGGCCGAGTGTATTTCATCAAGGTCATATGTCTGAGGTATTGGTGAGACGCACAATTGGGCTCACGTGCACATCCAACACCATACATATTAACCTAATAGTAAGCCCATGAAAAATAACATTATGTAATGTACATAATACCTGCACAAACGCACGCACGCACACACACACACACACACACACACTCTCTCTCTCTCTCTCTCTCACACACACACACACACAGACACACACATACACACACACACACACACACACAATCAATCAACCAACCGCAAGCACAAAGGGTGCTATCATATTGCTTCTCAGATCAAATGCTGAGCCCACTGATTGCAATGGAGGTATTGTGGAAGATGAGAGGGTTTTGATGGTATGGGGCTTATGCTTTCTAGTACTACTACTACCACACACACACACACACACACACACACACACCAGTCCAGGGCATGATTACCTTTTTTTCGTAACAAAAGTTGCATTGCCTCATCATTTTACATCACTTTTTCTAAATTAAAATAACAGCAATGGTCAGGCTCGTTAGAGCTACTGAGATGAAGTCAGGGCAACTACTCATTGTTCATTGATGTTCATATCAAGTCTCCAATTATTTATTATAATAAATTACAAACTAATTATGTATTAGTTTGATTTCCAATCCCTTTGATCCCGTCAGGTTGACCTCAAGGCTGGACCCCACTGGCAGCGGGGGGCTTCATCTCTCTTCATTGCTGTATGTGGTAGACTAGGCTCTCACTGCTGCCCAGTAGGACACGCTATGGAGGTTGAGAGAGAGAGGGGGGAGAAAGAGAGAGAGAGAGAGACAGAGAGAGAGAGAGAGAGAGAGTGTGTGTGTGTCTGCGTGTGTGACAGGGTACAGACACAAAACTCTTGTCTACCACTCACACACAGACCATCAAAGTACAACCGCAAGGCCATTAGTGGCCTTGTGGGAGCAAAACAGCTTATGAATGAAATGACTAATATCTACCTACTGCCCACAAACATCGAAAACAACAAGCAACGACAGCCATCTCTGACTGTACAAATCAATTCATAAAAGGTTACTGTAATACATGTAATGGAAAGTTATTAACTTAATGGACAAGACTAATTTAGTTTCAAAATAAGATGTAACTAATGGTATGCATTGGTCAAAAATAAATGGATTTGTTTCTTTTATACTAATGTGCCATATTGTGCTGAGTGGTTGATTTGTTTTCACTGTTAAAATCACTCTGAAATCATGAGATTAAGTGGCTTTGTTGACTAGCATAGCATGTGTGGTATCTAAGATCCATGGACACTCCCATTTAGAATATATTGTCAGCTTAAATGTCCAGTTGCAATATAATGTTATGAGATATGGATGTTATGAGTGTCTATCAACCCATGTGGGCTGGATTATTAATAAAAGTCTGTCAAAATCAATCAGTATTATGTAAAACAGCTTCATTTGATTCAAATATTGTCCATCGTTACATATTCATACTTGATGAAAAGGCAGAGCTATGGCATTCAAGAAGGACTTGACTGAGATGAGAAACTTTGTCTAAACAGAGCTTCTTGGCATCATGTCAAAACAGCAAGCTATATTTTGTTCCAATCCCAAAATTGACCATATGTCACCCTAACAAGACATTCCCAGGCTGTTATTTGAAATGAGAACAGGTACTTAGATTGACTTTGATGACAAATTTAAGAATTGGATTCCCTGCCTGTACATTTTTCTAATACAGTGTTTATCTGATTTGTTTCTCATGAATCAGATTTGATTTTGTTTTACATGCATAGAAACAATATAATATTGGTTGCTTAAACAGAAAAAAGTTGATATCTAAGTTGATATCTAAAGCTGATTTACACTTGGCCAACAGGCAGTATGGTAGACCTGGCAGAAGACGAAGGGATGAAGTGAAGGGAGTTGTCCAAGTATGGCCAAATTGTGTTTTCTTTTAATTCGTGTATCCGCCCAGTGATTCTGATCCGCTCCAAAATTTTATGGGTTCTAGGCTGGCCCAAGTTGGCTCAAGCTACACCCCTCCAGCACAGATTTTCACCATTTCAGGAAAATCGCTCTGGAAGTTTTTGTGTAATCCTGCTAAATAACGAACGAACACATGTGAGTTGAAGATGTAAAGCCGCGCCCGGCGGTCGCCACACGGAGCCAAACTAAAGAATCAACCATCAAATAGCAGTGAAATGTGGTCGTCAGTATAATCAGTGGAGTAGGGTGTGGGTAAGTGATCAGTGGGCATCTGGAGTGTTAAAACCGGAAAAATGTCTGCTACAAAACAATAGGTCAAAATGGGTGCTCCTGCATGGAGGGAGAAAGAGAGAGAGACCGAAGTGGCACGGCCTAAACAGGCCTGCCAGAACACCCCACCACAGGTGTGCTGCATCAGCAGTCTGGGCTCCTCCTCCCTCCTGCTATCCTGCAAGAAAACAGAGACTTGAACAGCAGGAAGGTAACCTGATGCGCCAGATGGTTTGCTTTGTATAACCACCTGGGAACTCTCCATCGGAAACCGTTTGGAAAAGGGAAGGCATTTTCAAAACTACTTAGCAGGTGATTGGATGAGCCATCGGAAAAAAATCTGAAAAGGTACTGTTAGCTACTGTAGCTAACTATTTAAAATGGTGTTCTACTGTAGTATGCATATAACATTATTAGAAATGATATGACTGTAATGGTTCAGGGAAAATATAATTACACAAAACCTATCATTATTTGATTTACTGTTTTTTTTTAATTAATTTATTATACACATCAGGAGACATTGTTATTCCTCCCTACTTGTGACCCCATTCCCTGTCTGTCACCCCTTAAATGTTCAGAATCAGAATGAGAATATGTTTACAGTGTATTGCCATTGTACTTTTACATACATATGATTTTTTTTCCGACGCTGTGGTGCTTACAACAAAACAACAATGGGCAGGTGCAAGAACAGGACAGGACAGTGCATGACAGTGCTTGTAAAGTGCAGTAATACAAATATAGTGCAAAAAGTAGTAGTGCAACTGGACTACAAAGAGTCAGTGCAAAGTCAGTTAAGTGCAAAAGTTACAGTGGGCGGGGGGGAGAGTCAGAGGGGAGCCATGTTTATAAGGTTGATGGCCGTGGGGGAAAAAACTGTTCAGGACGATCAGTTTTAGTCTTTAACGACCGAAGCCTCCGCCAGAGGGGAGCGGTGTGAAGAGGTCATAACCCGCATGGGAGGGGTCGATCATGATCTTTTTGACCCGCTTCAGCGCCCTGGAGTCATGCAGGGCCTGGAGGGAGGGCAGGGCGCAGCCGATCACCCTCTCCACAGAGCCTATCACCCGCCGTAAATTATTATTTTCCTTGACTGAAGCGGCAGGGAACCAGGTGGTGATGGAGAAGGTGAGGATGGACTTGATGATGGAGGCATAAAATTGTACCATCATGGTTTGTGGCAGGTAGAATTTCTTCACCTGCCAATGAAAGAACATCCTCTGCTGAGCCTTCTTCACCAGGGTGCTGACATTCAATTCCCATTTGAGGTCCTGGGAAATTACAGTACTCAGGAAGTGGAAGGAGTCCACGTGGTAACCAGGGAGTCATGCAGGGTGATGGGGCGGGGAGGGGGGCTGGGTTCTTTCTGAAGGCTGGAGGTACAGCTATTTGTGTACAGTGAGAACAGTAGGGGGGAAAGAACACAGCCTTGTGGGGAGCCGGTACTGGTGGACTTGGGGTCGGAGATGTTCTTCCCCAGCTTCAAACAATGTCCTGTTGGACAGGAAGTCGGTGATCCACCTGCAGGTGGAGTCAGGCACTCGTAGCAGGGAGAGGTCCTGGAAGACGTAGTGAAAAGTCATGTTCACCGCGTCGTCCGTGGACCTGTTGGCCCCTGTAAGCAAACTGCAGGGGGTCTAAGAGTGGGTCTGTGATGGTCTTGAGATGGGCCAGGATGAGGCGCTCAAAGACCTTCATGACTACAGAGGTCAGGGTGACGGGTCTGTAGTCGTTTAGGCCTGTGATCTTCGCCTTCTTGGGAACCGGGATGATGGTGGAGGTCTTGAAGCAGGTTGGTACATGGCATGACTCCAGCAAAGATGTCAGTGAACACCGGGGACAGCTGGTCAGCGCAGTGCTTTATGATAGAGGGTGAGTCAGAGTCAGGTCCAGCCGCCTTCAGGGGGTTCTGTCTCTTGAACAGGAGAGAATCCCCCTAGGATAGCGAGGCGTGGGGGGTCTGGGAGGGGGCGGTGGGAGGGACAGGGTTGCTGCTGAGAGGGAGGGTTGAGGGATTCCATTGCTTTTCAAAACGACAATAGAACTTGTTCAGGTCGACTCTGGCGTGAGTCGTCAGTCGACTGGGGGGATTTTGGTTTATAGTTTGTTATCTGTCGGAGGCCTTTCCAGACAGTGGACATATTCCCCTCTGAGAACTGATGTTGGAGTTTCTCAGAGAAGTGTTGATTGGCTTCCCAGACCACCTTGCTGAATCTGTATTTGGCCTCTTTAAACCGGTCCTTGTCCCCTTTCTTCCCTGCTTCCCCTTTCTCCAGCCTTAGTTTCCTGAGTTTGGATGTGAACCAGGGAGAGACAGCGTGATAGGCGTTGTTGATTGCTGTGTCGCAATAGTCGAGGGTGCACTCCTTTCGAGTGGGACATTTAATCTGCTGCCGGTATTTGGGTAAAACCTGTCTCAGATTAGCTCTGTTGAAGTCACCCAGCATGACAACAAAACGGTCCGGATGTTTACGTTCAACCCTCGTTATCTGTTCGGCGAGTGTGCTTTGCGCCTCCTGCACGGGGTTGTCAGGTGGAATATACACACACGCTAATGTTAGCGTTAGCATCCCCTTACCCCTGCCTCTTTCCTGCATGTGTGTTGGCGGAAAGAGGTTTACAGTATGTCATGTCTTCTTTAGCCACGTTGTTATTTTTACCCCTAATATGTGTTGCTATTGTTTGGGTATCTAATGTCAGTCACTATCTTTATTAGGCTAGCTAGGAGCTAGCTAGCTAGCTAGGAGGAGTTTCCTGATGCTGATTTTGTGTTTTGTATGGCAGAGATAACAAGGTCTGAGACCAAAAGAGAGAAGTGTCTGCTTCACAACGCAGGCAGCCACCGGTCACACGCGCACGAGGATGCACAAGCAAGCGTACAGGTATATAAAAAATATGATCTACAGCACCTTGAAATCTCGTAGAAAGAGAGTAACAGGGTCCCACCATCACAAAAACAACTGTGAAAAATGACCTGACCTTTCTACTCCAGAGTGTCTACCGTAGGATGAGGGCAGGGCAGGAGACAAACATGGCCGCCTGCTGGCTCTACTGCTCTCTTCCCACAGGACCTCATATGCAGGACCCATTATTCGGGCCGGCCGTTCCAAACACCTAACTTATGGCTGCGCTGCCATTTCAGTGACATCTGCGAGGTAACCAGGAATCCGCTTAAACTCTCCTTTCTTATTTCCTCGACCTTCTCTCACTTTTTTTTCCTCTCTCTTTCATTAAATCATGGCCGCGCCTTTTTTCATTCTCCCCCATGTGAACTTCTCTATGTGTGTGCGTGTGAGTGTGTGTGTGTGTGTGTGCTAAGAGCGCCAACACCCGTGGGGAGCGGAACGAGGGCGACCTGTGTGTTTATATTTGTGTGGTGCCACCTCCCCACTGGGGTATTGATGTGGTATTACAGCCCTGGAGCTCGAGAGAGGGGGAGCCGGCGAGAGACGAGGGTTTCCAGTGGGCCTTCGTGTTAAGACTGACGGATGGTCTTTTAGAGTGGATCTTAGAGTTTAGGGGACTCTTTTCTGTGTGGCACAGGGCTTTGCACTGTTGCCTCAAAGCAAGAAGGTTGCTGAGTTCAATTCCCGCATGGGATGCCCTTGGCACTGGGAGCATGTTGTCCCCAGGGCTGTCGATCCTCATGTGGGCTTTCTCTCAGGCCTTTCTCTGGAGGTCGCAGGTCCTCCCCATGTCCTCTCCGTGTTCCCAAGGGTGTTCTCCACAAAGTACCCCAATATAAAAACATGAAGATAAATATAGAAAGAGCAGATCGCTCTCCTGTCCGTCCCTGACCAAGACTGGACAAGAGCACTTGGATTGGTCCCCGGGTGAAAGCAACTTCTCCTGGCTGTCCTTGGAGCACTGATGGGTTAAAGGGAGAGAACACATTTTGTCGGCTGACCGCTCCTGCATGCATTTGTGTTGTGTGTGTTTCTTGGGTGTCCGCTCCCTGCACGTGTGTGTGTGTGTGTGTATAAATTGCTGTAATACAATAAAAAGTTCGATTTCGATGAAAAGTAATTATTCCTCCGATATGTGTTGTAAGTGTGTCTTTGGGATTGTTTGTGTGTGTGTGTGTGTGTGTACGTGTGTGTGTGTGTATGTGTGTGTGTTTGTATATGTATGTGTGTGTGTGTGTGTGCGCGCATGCTTGCATGTGTATGGGGTGTGATTCGTGCCAGCGTAACAAACACTCAGTGCTTTCGTCGCCTGCATTGCGTGTATAAAGGTACTTTGGCGAGCTGATTAATAGGCGTGCATATACGCACGCGTTACGAATCGCTCGCATTCTCAGAGGGTGACGTGTAAAAAGTGCCGTGCCACTTTTGCGCACATGCATGTAACGTTTGCACGCTCGTGTTAAGTCAGCGGGCACTAGAAGCTGCGGACGGGGCTCATTTGTCCATATTGAATAAAAATTAAGAATATTTATTTGCACTCAATCAAATTCCAGGACCCTCCTTGCATAACTTTTCCTAGATATGTGTCGTTTTATCTCCACTATCGCTACATTTTCAAATAAGAGCGCGCACGAACTGGTGCTGACGGTGCTGCAGCGCCCTCTATTGACAAGAAACACGTGTATCGGAACATTTGTTTTAAATTGCGAAGAAAGAGTCATTCAGATATTAGGCTTTATTAAAAACAAGTTGCTTAACATGTGCGAATTCCATTTATTGAGAATGCATTACCAATTGGCAAGGACGAGATTAGAACCATCTATGATTTAAAGGCAACTGACCTTACACGTGCGGCCGCTAACACGTCTGCTGCGCTAGCAAGGCACTGGCACGTTTGACACGTCGCTATGCAATTTCTGCACACATTACAAGACGTACGTACGTACGTACATCTATGATTTTACCAAACTGTCATGTGTAGTGTTGGTGTCGCATATGTGAGGCGCATCTAACCTGTAGTGTTGCCGTCACGCACACGATGCGCAATACGTGTAAACAACATGTGCACAGCGTCTGCGTTACAGGTACGTTACAGCTATGAGACGTCTGTCTCTCCATTGTTTGTCAATGGAAATTATACACGTGCGTTTAGACGTTTGATGTCATCGCGTCTTCTTAAGTAGGCGCAAGTCAAGCGTTTCAGTAGTGCTGGCACTAATCACACCCCATAGCATGTGTGCGTGCATGCGTGCGTGCGTGCGTGCGCGCGTTCATGCACTTGACAATCCATGACTCATGTACAGCACTGGTTCAACAACCAACACTAGACCTAGCCTCAAGTCACGGTTTTTTATTCACTTGGTTTCCGGTCTAGAGCCCGCTCGTATCCCGTCACACAAATGCCGAATCGAGTAGCCTAGTCTCGCCAGTCGCTACGAATTACAATAAAACATGGACATACCAAATGAAGTAGCCTATTCCAGAAGAAGTTCCTGCAGCATCACATCATATGCTTATGTTTTTGGACAGGGGGATCACTATCTGCTCTGACCGGAAACCACAACTGCAAAGCAAATAGGCCCCAGGCTACACTAGACCCATAATCTCAAATCCTCCTTTTGTGCTCAGCATGCAGTTACCAGCAACAGTGCCCCTACTGGTCAGCCAGAGGCCATTATGATGGCTTAACTGATACCTATGTATACAGTACCACTTTGAGTGCCGTGTCGCAGTGTAAATGTTCCCATGTTACCACTGTTGAATATGAATGACCTGGCCCAGTGCTGACCCAGCTAAGCACTCACACAAGGCAGAGTGATCTGTTGTACATAAGTCTTTCCAGTTGCGGGGACGTCACACACTAATATTTTTCGTAGAAATGTAACATATCATAAATGGAACAACATATCATAAATGAAACACTTCAATGCTCTTAAAAGCATGTTCAAATGTTTATTTCAGGAACCAAAAATGTATTTCTTCACAGTGCATGTGCAGACAAATACAGTATAGTATTTTTATTCATGGTTTAACGTGATGTGCTTTTCAGAGTTTGTTGAACCATAAAAATGGATGCAAGAGCAAGGTTTCTTCATATAAAGAATTAATGTATATATGTTGTGATGCATCCATCTCTGGATCCAGTAGGTAGATTCAAACAACTGGAATAAAAGTTACAGATGAAAAGAAAATACAAATCTTGTGATTCATTTTTGAAAGCTTTTGACTGTAGTGAAAAGCATGTTTTTTCGAAATGGCAGCAGATGTTGGTAGTCGGGTTTAAATAGCCGTGCTATTTAAATCTTCCTAAAAGCTGCAAACAGTAGGCCTACTGGTGTCCAGGGAGTAAATAATTTGAGGAAATAAAAGCTTTCTAAAAATGCAATCGTAGAAATGAATAAAACAACACTATCCATTTGAATGTTCCATTATTGATAATGGAGGGGGGATGTTGATGAAATAATGGAAGGGAACATTAGGTTACAGTATTTCAACTAGAGGTATTCATGCAGAAAGAATACTTTAGAGTCAGGTTTCAAGAGACTATTTTCAATTTCATCCCTTTCTTTCTTTCTTTCTTTTTTTCTTTCTTTCTTTCTTTCTTTCTTTCTTTCTTTCTTTCTTTCTTTCTTTCTTTCTTTCTTTCTTTCTTTCTTTCTTTCTTTCTCAGAGAGTTCATGAACGATGAGACCACTCTGTGGTGGTGATATAAATGTTGTCCCGCCATAAGAAAAATAGAAAAGGGCATAAAGGTCTTGCTTGAAATGTATGCAAGCAACACATACAGTATAGTACTTTGTGACAGAGAGAGAATACACTTTTACTAGCATATACACATTGTCAATTGTCTGTGTTAGCATTTCCAATCTTCTGGTCAATCTTTTTGTGAAGGACCTTGTGACTGAAACCTCACTATGTTTTTACAGTGATCCCATAATAAATGGAAGGTTTTCTGATGGTGCCTTTTCTACTTATCATGCAGTATCAATCGTATCACCTATCACCAGTACAGTATATCTTTCAAAATGTTGACTACAATACATACATACATACTGTACAAACATACATACACACGCATGCACCCACACAAACACACACACACACACACACACACACACACACACACCTACCTTTAATTGGAAAAATTAACCAAAGCAATAGCAGTAACATGATTACAGTTGGTAATAAGTAGTCCAGATTAGATGTCATTAGAGTGTAACAGCCAACTGTAACTCCTTCAGATTCTAATCCATAAAACGTAAGTTGTTTTAGCCGCGTTGGTTCACTTTAGTCATCTGTCATGTTTTGCATCTCAGCAAGATGCAATGATTCTCATACAGAAGTGACTCACTGAAGAATACTGTATGTTTTCTGATTTCAACAACTTTGGATGGACTTGATAGAGGCACCAACTGTGTATTGTGTGTGTGTTATTATATAACGCACTATGCTAAGAACTATGTTCTAATGTTTATTTAATTGTCCCCCCCCCTTTACAACACAGAAGTATAGTACACATAGTGCATCTAGCCAGTGCATCAAATTAAAAACCACTCAGGTCGCTTAGATGTGAAAAGATTATTGGATTGTCCACTGTAGGGATTGTCCACTGTCAATCCTATTTAGGGTTGTATCATCAAAACAATGGTTTGATGGACTTTTAGTGCTTATTGCTCATTGCAGCTTATTATGATGATATCTACTGTATTATGATGATATCTACTGTAATATGTTTTTATGTTTTTTAATGTATCTATTTTATGATGTGTATTGTGTTGACTATTGTTTGAAAACCGAATTTCTGCTCGGGCACAATAAAGACTCTCCAATCCAATCAATTTACACAGGTACAAACTCACATCATATCAATATATTTACTATAGTATTTCATACTGTAATGTCCCTCACTGTACTGTTGAGATTATCCTCCTTTTAATGTAGATTTAAGGATTACAACAATACATTTATTTATTTATTTATTAATAAGTAAGTATAATTTAATGTAATGTAATAATACTTTAATTTAATAATTACATGTATTTTCATTACAATTTCTTGTGGAAATACGTAGTTTATTTGAGGAAATTGTGCCACCATCAAACCGTTCCTGAGAATTGTTCATTTTTCGGCGAACGTTTCCCCCAAACGTAAAAACATGTTTGGGATAATCCAGATTGACAAGGAAGTATGATCAGTGGTCACACTAGGAAGTATGATCAGTGGACACATTATCCTGCTCCGTTCCTGTAATTTCCTGTGCCCAATCCCCATCATTGACCACCCCAGTGCCTGGAGACTTCATAGGAAGGTCAGGGTGTCAGGATTAACAGGGAGGGAGAACCGTGCTCTTAACTCCCATCCCTCATCGCTTATGCCCCCCACCTCCCCCAACCCATACAGTCTGACCAGCTGCTGCCCTGTACTAAGCCCAGCTCAAGAGTAACGGATCTAAACGGCCCAATCAGAAGATCTGATTGCAGGTTAAGAGCGCCTCCATGAAGCATAGGGGAGGCTACTGAACACCACCGCCAGGCAGACAGACAGGGCTCCCTGGAACCACAATTTGAGACACAAATGGGCTATTGGACAACCAGCCATGACAGAAAAACATACAACACTAACTCCCACCAAATGCTCTTCCAGGCTTGGGCTGAGCTCACGATTTGCAAGAAGAGAGAATGAGTAAGAAAGGAGAGGTAAAGAGGTGATGTAGCAGACAAATACTGAGTGAAAGAGCAGTCATTTGTAGATGTAAACATTGTTGTAGGCGGACATGGGGGCTGGCAAAGAGAATGTTTGGTGGGACTGGCAGTCAGAGAGCATGTGACAGTTTGGGGGTTAATACAAAGCTCTGACCCTGGGCAGGGGGTCAGGAAAGGTGTGACAGGAGGAGGGAATTCTCCTAGCCTACAGTCTGAACCTATGAATAATCTTCCTCCTCCTCCTCATCATCATCATCTGCAGCATCATTACTTACCTCCCTATGAACCCAGAACAAATCGTTTAATTTGGCCTAGGGTCGGGACATTTGTAGGATGTTTTTTTTTTTTTTTTGCCTGCTTCAATCCAAACAGGGGAGGTGAATTTGGGGACATGCTGACCTGAGAAAGCCTAGATCTCCATTGAAGATAAAGTTTGAGTAGTTAAACACGTGAACATGTATTGTTAAATAATAATAATAATGGTAATAATAATAATAATAATGCTACAATTATGCTAGTAATAATGATAGTATTATCCTAGCCATCATCCATGTAATTATTATTAACAAGATCATCATGATTTATATTATTATTATTATTATTATTATTATTATTATTACGACTGCCATAATTCAGAACAATGTATAGTAACCTTTTAAAAATATTGCTATTATTAATTACTATTATTGATATAAATAAGTATATTAGATTAGAAGTGTAAAAATAATGGCCCCAAAACATAACATTTTTATCATATCAGTATCTATAAATGTACTTTCATGTTAAAATGAAAATAATGTTAAACTCAGGTTTTAGTTCATGTAATTACTACGTATATGCAAACATGTACATCTATGCATTATACTGCAGAATTAATTATCAAAGTAGATATTAAGAATGCAAATCAATCAAATGCTTTAATGTACAGTAAATCAAAACAAATATCGACTTACTATAGTACTTGATATTGTTTTATTTATGGATGTATTATTTATGTTTTATTTTAAATTAGACAACATTTTAAATGATGTGTTCTGCATTTATATTTTATATTTTAATTATAAATCTCTGCTGTAACTGTATTAATGACAATATATGACTGCTGTGTATGTAGTATACTGTACCTCAGTACTCAAATATATCAATTCAAATTATTAACTCATAATTGATATATATACACATTTATATACATTTATAAAGTTCTCACTAAAAATGTTTGAATATACTGTAAACTACGCTGGTCAACTACTGTAAGCTGTTTACATGGTAGCAGTTTGCATGGAAAATATGGAAATGTGCTAAGAGACAAACAACCAACATGTGACAAATCAAACTCATTGTCCATGCTTTGGCTAGAGTCCCAGACCTCATCACAAAACTCAAACGGCATAATTAAACACAATGTACACCACTTTCAGCGTTGGCACACACTTTTGAGGAAAACAAGAACATACAGAAGTCTGTGTTTATTTCAAGGCACCAGAGCTTGATAATGAGACACACCAGATTATAAAATTATTAGAAATCTCAGTGATTAAGTTATTCTCTCACACAGGGGTCAATGATGGCAAGAATTATGGAGTGCTTCAACTGAAATACGCATTCATTAACCTCGCAAATATGGAGTTCTGGGTACTGCCAACTGGACCGCTTGATCTGCCCTACTCCCACAGATACACGGAGTTCAACTAAAGTTCATCATGGCTTCTATGGTGATGCTGATGGGGATAGTGGTGGCAATGTGATGATGACGCTAAAGTTTCAAGGCTGATGCCCCACTTTCGGTTTGAACTCTTGAACATGGTCACGGTGGTCTTATAATACCCCTCATCAATTAATGGCACTAGTAAGAGAGCGGACTTAGCTCAACTCATTTTCTTTTTTGTATTTTTTTCCCCGCAGAATTTAGATCTTTTGTACAACTTCAATTCAACAATCAATATTGATTCACCTTTTATTTTTTCATACATAATTCAACTTCTTTACTTTTTAACTGTTATTTGAAGTGTAGTTTTCAAGTTGTCTTCTTTTATTTTGTTCCAAGCACTATAATGTTTTTCCTACTCTGAGCCCTTGACTACAATTGTGTGTTCTCTACCATAAACACTAACCTAGTTAATGAAAATCCTAATAGAGTAATCTGTGTTTGCCCTGGTTTCAAATGTGACACTTGACTGGGCCACTACTGCCATCAACAGGGCACCAGTGAGTCCTGTGGCTACTGCCATCAACAGGGCACCAGTGAGTCCTGTGGCTCTGTGTAACCCATTATTATGTAGTACTAAATGAACACATGAACTTGTTCCCTATTGACCAGCGTTTCCTCATTCTCTATCTCAGAGCATTAGAGCCATAATACCTCAGGGGCCGCGGCCCTGCCTGTAAACCTCTCTCTCCGGGTCTGCCATGAACCTTTCACCCGCCTAACGTTGTCGGGGAGCGGACTGAGATTGTGGAGGGAATAAACAGGCTGGGTCAAGCTGTGATGTTTTAATATTGAGGGAAACTAATTTAGGTCATGTATGAGTGATGGAATTTTAGAGCTGCTGTATTTGTCTGAGTATATATATATACATATATACATATATTATATATATATATATATATATATATATATATATATACATATATTACCGTTATGTTCTGTATATTATAATATATTGGAATAATAAAATGCAAATTGTACCAGTGGGAGAGGAGGACTGTGTTCTGAGAAGTGCAGAGCGAAAAAAAGACTAAAACTAAAAGAATGGAGATAAAATATGATAGGACAATAAGGCAAAAGTAGTCAAGATCAGATGAACTAAAAGTCTAATAAAAGCACCCTTAAGTAAAAGTTGTTTTTTTTTAGGTTCCACACAAGTAAACACCACTAGAATACCAAGGCTGACACATTGATTTATGATCCAAAAACTAAAACATAACTTTAAACATAAGTTAACAAATTAATACAAACATGAAACCCAAGAAAATTACAGCCCCAATTGTCTCTGGGAGGCCATGCCTGCCTATGATATGGAAATAATTTGGTTTTGATTAGGCTTTTGGGTTGTTCAATATAGCAGTGTGCTTCAGTGGCTAAACTAAATACAGCTCAATCAAGGGGCTGCGTGATATTTCAATAACGATCTCGGCTGCCGGGAGTGATTGAACTGTCATTTTTTTCATCTTCAGCGCCCTCATCATATCTGTAACAGGGACCCTGCATGTAGAGTTTGCAGAGCGCCAAGCTGTTACAGTATGTAGGTTAGCTCAACAAAAGCGCTTTAAGCCTTAGAGGGAAATACATAAATAAAGTGTTTGGAGAGGTGAGTGCTCGGTCAGCTAGTCTGCACATCCCATGCAGCGCCATGGTTGTGTCACATCTGAGAGCATTCATTAGGCTGTTACTGATCTAATGTGGAGCGAGCGTGCCTTCTACCGTACAAACTGGGCTGGCCAAACACCGCTAGCTGAACAGGCACATCGACTGACGGTTGATTTTTATAAGCGCTGGATTCATTCAATTTCATCTGCAGTTCATGTGTAAAATTTGTTGGATAATACCCCCTCAATGTGACATACTGTAGATAGCCTACTTTGAAGAAGCCTAAAGAGCAGCTTTAACAGGAAGATATTTTATAGAATAGTATTCGCAAAATGTAATGTACTTATGAATGCATGTGTCACTAATATTTAATACAACCCCATTAATTATGTGAGGATCTCTTCCACACCTCAGAAACAGACATTGCAAGTGACAAATATGTCATGTCATTAAGTAGTCCCAAATATAAAAATTGGAAAATAACATTATGCCACAAGGCCAACATCACATTAGCAATACAATCAACATCCTTAATGTAACTTGTCCTACACACTGTTAAGCAATTCATCAAGATCTGTAATTGACCCTGCAGAGGGGCATGAGAGAACTAAGAAGCAATTCAAGTGTGGAAGGTGGTGATTCACATGTCGTTCTTTGCCTCCGCTCTCAGGTTTTAGCCTGGGGCTGCACTGCAAGAAAGCCCTGTCAAATTTAAGTCTAAAGCTTCTAGATCCAAGCACACTTGCACTTAAAACAAGCAAATTTGGCTGTCAGTGCGTTAAGCAAATTTTACTTGACAAGACTGTCTTAAAACAAGTCAAGCTGTCTGACCATCATTTACCTTGAAATAAGACCAAAAAGACGCATTTCAAGCACCATGACAATAGCATATATGATCTTGTAATGGGACCAGAAAGGCTCACTTCAAGCTATCTATCATCATGAATTTAGCACATACCATCTTGAACTGAGACCAGAAAAAACTAATTTAGGCAATAAATCAGCAACTGTACTAGTGCATTCCATCTTGAAATAAGACTGGAAAAACTCCTTTTGGGCAATATATCAACCCTGCTAGCACATATCATAAAAGATCAGTAGACTAATTCCATGAAACCTATTCAATGCAAAAGACCATTATTACTCAAAACTAGAACATTTTAAGCATCATAATACTCTGAATTAGAATACATGCCCTTAAAATAAGACTTGAGGCAAGAGCTGGGTATTACCAACATGGCATATTTATTCAATTAAATGCTCATTACATCCAGTTTGAACTCAATTGGAACATATTGGTGTCATCTAACCAACTATCAACCCCACTACCCAACCTACTCTTCAACACTCAACCCCATTCAACCTACCCTTCTCTACCTGCTCTACCCACCATACTCTACCCCATTCAACCTACCCTTCTCTACCTGCTCTACCCCATTCAACCTACCCTTCTCTACCTGCTCTACCCACCATACTCTACCCCATTCAACCTACCCTTCTCTACCTGCTCTACCCACCATACTCTACCCCATTCAACCTACCCTTCTCTACCTGCTCTACCCACCATACTCTACCCCATTCAACCTACCCTTCTCTACCTGCTCTACCCACCATACTCTACCCCATTCAACCTACCCTTCTCTACCTGCTCTACCCACCATACTCTACCCCATTCAACCTACCCTTCTCTACCTGCTCTACCCACCATACTCTACCCCATTCAACCTACCCTTCTCTACCTGCTCTACCCACCATACTCTACCCCATTCAACCTACCCTTCTCTACCTGCTCTACCCACCATACTCTACCCCATTCAACCTACCCTTCTCTACCTGCTCTACCCACCATACTCTACCCCATTCAACCTACCCTTCTCTACCTGCTCTACCCACCATACTCTACCCCATTCAACCTACCCTTCTCTACCTGCTCTACCCACCATACTCTACCCCATTCAACCTACCCTTCTCTACCTGCTCTACCCCATTCAACCTACCCTTCTCTACCTGCTCTACCCCATTCAACCTACCCTTCTCTACCTGCTCTACCCACCATACTCTACCCCATTCAACCTACCCTTCTCTACCTGCTCTACCCACCATACTCTACCCCATTCAACCTACCCTTCTCTACCTGCTCTACCCCATTCAACCTACCCTTCTCTACCTGCTCTACCCACCATACTCTACCCCATTCAACCTACCCTTCTCTACCTGCTCTACCCACCATACTCTACCCCATTCAACCTACCCTTCTCTACCTGCTCTACCCACCATACTCTACCCCATTCAACCTACCCTTCTCTACCTGCTCTACCCACCATACTCTACCCCATTCAACCTACCCTTCTCTACCTGCTCTACCCCATTCAACCTACCCTTCTCTACCTGCTCTACCCCATTCAACCTACCCTTCTCTACCTGCTCTACCCACCATACTCTACCCCATTCAACCTACCCTTCTCTACCTGCTCTACCCACCATACTCTACCCCATTCAACCTACCCTTCTCTACCTGCTCTACCCCATTCAACCTACCCTTCTCTACCTGCTCTACCCACCATACTCTACCCCATTCAACCTACCCTTCTCTACCTGCTCTACCCACCATACTCTACCCCATTCAACCTACCCTTCTCTACCTGCTCTACCCACCATACTCTACCCCATTCAACCTACCCTTCTCTACCTGCTCTACCCACCATACTCTACCCCATTCAACCTACCCTTCTCTACCCCATTCAACCTACCCTTCTCTACCTGCTCTACCCACCATACTCTACTCATCCCACTATAACTGCCCTACCCTATCTAACACTCTTGTCTCAACACGTTCCACTGTACTCGATATCCCAGACTTAACAATGGCTGGATATAAGATTAACAAAGGGTGCATGACTAAGAGATACATAAAATGTTCACCCAGAAAAAAATAACACCAATGACAAATTCGAGAACCCTACCCTCTCTACTTTTTGGTGAACGTTTTCCAGTCGGCAATGGCCTTTTTGTATGATGGGGTCATGTCTGATTCGTGGATGGCATCATTCAGCACCTGTGTCTGAATGACTGACAGTAGTGTGCTCAGACACTTGGGGTAGGTTAGCTCGAAAGCATAATAACAGGCCATAACAATGAGTGGAGCCACCTCAACATAGTCCATATTGAGCGTCAAGACGGGTGTTGTCCCCACCGCCACCAGGATGTTTTTGTCCATCAGTATGACTGGACTGCCTATTGGCCTCTTCTTCAGGAAGTTGCTCGGGTCTTCAGAGGGCTAAACGGAATTAAGACAAAAAGGTAGAATGCAATTAGAATACAACACGACTGTCAGCAATGCTGAAATTGTACAGCCCAGGGTTTTTTCTAGCCAATGAAAGAACTTGGATTCAGGTTGTGTTCACCACAGAGCTTATTTGAGAAGTGAGAGATTCCCAGTCAAGAATCTGTGAGAAATCTGCAGTGGGAGCAGGAAGTAAGTTTGGTCTACAGCACGTCATCATCCACTTACAACCTCTATAAAGACATCTAATTATACACATTCACCCCTGGAAACTACCCTATACAAACTGTAGTCTGATGTAATGGCCAAATAACAGCTCAACAGTAGCTTTTGAAGTCAAGTTTTAAATCAGATGCAAGCTCACCTCAAGAACGTGGAAAAGTGCTTCGCTAGCGTTCCCAAGCTTCTTGTGGGGGGCAATTGGGGAAGTGAACATTTTTGGGAGAGCCTCCCACAAGGCCATGGCTTGTTGAGCTGAAAGACAATGCAATATGACTGTCAGCAGTGCCGATATTGGTTAGAAAACACGTATGCAGACATAAAGAAACCATATTCTGCTTTGTTTCATGCCCTTTGCATTTGCTCAAGGTCACTTGAGCAAACAGCCAAACAAAAGACATGTTTGCGTTTTGCTTACTTTCATCCAGACCCATCGGTGGTTGCATGGATTTGTTCCACATTCCAAAGAATGCCGCATTCTTGCAGAAGGTGGTCCATCTCAGTTTCATCTCTGCAATGAAGTTTTTGTTTTTTGACTCGATGAGTCTGCCCATTTCCTCCATGATCTGAGTGCACAAATCAAACACACAAAGTAATAAGACACTTATTTTATACCCTATGAGGTATAAAATGTCTATGCAAACAGGCTAGGAATTACATAGGTCACTCACATGCCGGGGGTCTCTGAAGCATGGATATCCTTTCAAAATCATCTGGGTCCTGTCCTCTTCTTTGGACGAAAAGGTTTGGATGAAGGCTCTCCTGGCCTCGAACTCAAGGTCAAGCAGATGGGCGACATCCTCAGGGTTGTGTTTGGGTCTCTTCCATAGCTCTAGGAGTGTTTTATGATGTCTGGCCTGCACCAGCCTGGAGTCACTGCCTGTTGATGAACAAAGTATTGACATTTACAGTAACACTAAACGTCCCAGTGTCACATTTGTCTGCATCGGAATTTCCTATAGAGGCGCAGTGTGGCAGCGGTGCCTTGCAAAGGCAGTCAAAGCAGTTAAGGTACAAACAAACAGGGCAGGAGGCAATCACCCGTTTCCATAACATGAGGCAGCTTGATGTACAAGTAAGCCCCTGGACAGGAACGCTGGCATGTCACAGGGACTTCCAACCATAGATATGGAGTACCGTAGATAATGTCTATGCTTCCAACCCTTGTTATGGAGTACCACGCGGGGAGATATAGGGTACTATCTTAAAGGGTAAGTAACATGGGGACTGCTTTGTCCCAATCTAATTGTATAATAATTGTGTAAATAATTGCCAATGTAACTATACACTGAAACAGTCCATTATGGGGGCTTTTGCCAGGAAGGAGGGCCAGCTACCGAAGCACCTCCCAGCCGCGTCGGAAAGTGCCGAGTGGTTATGGCGCGTCAGCTCAGTTACTCGCTGACGTCACCCATTAGGAATGCATTGGCGAATGACCGTAGGATATACACTTAATAAATAAGTAAATGCTTAACGCCGTGGTGATCATGATCAGCGAAATTGTGCCATCCTCTTTACAATCGGCCCTGCTTTTGCAACATCCACAGTGAAATAGCGCTAGCATGAGATGCTAGGTCTAGTGGCATTGCATAGGCAATGCCTATTAGCATTGCACACCGCTGTCTCACTGAGATACCCAAGTTGACGTCACGGAACCCACGTGATCCTGCCTTTTCAAAAGTCCCGGATGTGGTTAATTTTAGCTGATAAAACGCAAATATCAGATGTGTATCTCATCCAGAAACATACATGTACATCTAGGCGACACATTTAGGGGGTTTCTGAGGGACGTGTGTCAGCAGTTTTGCAAGAGTAAAATCATGTTACTCACCCTTTAAAGTCTTTGGTATGGCTCGTTCATTGATCAAGATCACAACCTTCCCAACTCAAGGCAGACACTTACCACAAAACCACTGAGCCAGCCACATGCTTAGAGAAAAACTCAATTTTAAATACATAACATAAGCAGTCAATTTACCTGGGTCACTACCATCATTTCCAGAGGGGGTCTCTTGGCCCGCATCGAGATCAGAATCCTTGGTGTCATGGTTGGGTTGCAGCAGTTGTCGTCTTGTTTTGTTTTGTTTTTGAGTTTGGTCGGATCTGGGAGTGGATGGGGGATAGAGATGAGATGGTATACCGTGACAGTAAACGTCAACCATTATTTTGTATTTTACTACGAGCCTATTAAACTGAAAGAGGCTGTATGTAATCACCACCAAATGGCAGTAGCAATGAGCTAAATCTGAAAAGATGGTCACCATGTTACTGTGCATGCACACCAAAAGCAGCCAGAGACAATTCATTCTCAATGGATGCTGGCATCACAGGGCGTCGGGCGCCTTGTCGCCCTGTGATGTCAGCGTCCATTGAGAATGAATAGTCACTGGCTGTTTTCGCTGCATGCACGGTTACAGGTGGTCCATTCAATCACAGGCCAAGGAATTAATTCTTGTCAAACTCCCACTTACTGGAAAAACTGCATTCAAAACACTAGCAAACTCCAATTGTTCAAAGAAACTACAAAGTTAGAAAGACATTCAAGTGATTCAACATGTTTCAGACAAAAGGAACCATATCACCAGAATTTAAAATAGATGCCCAGTTATAGTTGACAATCCAGATTCAAACCCAGAACTTTATACTATTTCCAATCCTGTGTTACACTGTAGGAGTCTAAACTCAGCCTATTCAAGTGTCTGTCAAGTTGATTAAACAACATATGTTCCAAGAAGCGTAGTAGACCGAGGGCATGGGGGAAGGAGGCAATACTGTAAACTACAAAACACAGTATACCATAAAACTAGATACCATACCAATATTCCATACCTTCTCATTCCTGATGGGGGACTCATCAACTGAGGTCCTGACTTCGCCATCTGCAGGGGAGTTTTTTGGTGACCAACCGGTACCATCTCCTTAGAGCTACAGCCTGCAAATGAACAAAGTATTATAAGACTAACGGCGCTCTCGCACGCAAGCGATGGGAGCGACATGAACGGGGAGATATAGGGTACCATCTTTAAGTCTTTGGTATGACTTGTTCATTGATCAAGATCACAACCCAACCCAATCACCAACTCAAGGCAGACACTTACCACAAAACCACTGAGCCAGCCACATGCTTAGAGAAAAACTCAATTTTAAATACATAACATAAGCAGTCAATTTACCTGGGTCACTACCATCATTTCCAGAGGGGGTCTCTTGGCCCGCATCGAGATCAGAATCCTTGGTGTCATGGTTGGGTTGCAGCAGTTGTCGTCTTGTTTTGTTTTGTTTTTGAGTTCGGTCGAATCTGGGAGTAGATGGGGGATAGAGATGAGATGGTATACCGTGACAGTTAACATCAACCATTATTTTGTATTTTACTACGAGCCTATTAAACTGAAAGAGGCTGTATGTAATCACCACCAAATGGCAGTAGCAATGAGCTAAATCTGAAAAGATGGTCCCCCTGTTACAGGTGGCTCATTCAATCACATGCCAAGGAAGTCATGTGTTACAAGGTGTGTTACACGGTAGGAGTCTAAACTCAGCCTATTCAAGTGTAATTTTTTATATATATATATATTTATATATATATTTTTTTTACATTTTATCAAAATATCAGATCGCTTAGTGCCTGCTTGCACTCAATTTGCACTCGTTTGTATTTATATTTATAGATGTTTTTGTTTACGTTTTCTATTCTATTGTAACGGACTTTGAACTGAGTTTGAACGGAGTTTTAGCTATAGAACACTGTTGCTTTAAGAATTATCGGATGACGTTCATCCGGGGGAGGGACGGGTCTGAACGGGGAACGGAAGGTTGAAAGCGAGCGGGAGGCGGAGAGAGTTGGTGATGGATTTATGAGAAGTGATTATTCGAGATATAACCTGTTAACTAGTGAAATAAAGTGTGGAACTAAGAACCCTCCGACTGGTTTATGACAACGCTACACTATTCTATATTCTATGTTGTTCAAAGAATAAAACTGGAACATGTCATGTCACTGATACAGTCTGAATCTGCCGCGGAATGCGCATATATGATATCAATCAATCAATCAAACTTTATTTATGTTCTATAGCACAAATCATGCATTGAATGTAACTCCAAGTGCAGTATTTACTAAACCACAATATAAACAAGAGCTACACGGATCAAGAGTGTTTGTGCACAGCGCTACTGTGTGTGGTTGAAGGCGCTACTGAAAGTGATGACAGAACGCATGTCTCAGAAGATACGCGGTCATCCTGTATTTATCTCCATCTGTATTAGTACATTTATTTTGTAAGCTCTATTTTGACAGCTCTACCATGGGCACTTTTATTTTGATGGGGCATTCTTTGTTGATAGACTTAGGACAGTTCAGGACGAGTCAGAGTCTTGCGGCATGTGGTTTTTATGAAAAGCTTAAAGTCTAATATTTCAGTGATTATTGAGCAGTATTCAAATATTTAAATACATTGAGCAGCAGCTGAAACTTTGTCTAAGAACCAGATCTGCGGAGCTGCTGTGTTCATGTGTTTTTTTAGCAGTGGCGGCGCCAGCGGATTTTCATTGCGGGTGCTATAGGGAGCTTGTCCTGAGGGTGCTACGGAACTTGTTGACGACGGGGGCGGGGGGGGTGCGCCGGAAAACCCCGGTTTTAGTCTTTGACGGTTTTTCGGTTTCAATAATTGGAAACCGTCCATCCCTACTGTAAACTACAAAACACAGTATACCATAAAACTAGATACCATACCAATATTCCATACCTTCTCATTCCTGATGGGGGACTCATCAACTGAGGTCCTGACTTCGCCATCTGCAGGGGAGTTTTTTGGTGACCAACCGGTACCATCTCCTTAGAGCTACAGCCTGCAAATGAACAAAGTATTTAAAGTGGCACTCCAGGGTATGGCTTATGGCTCTTAGCACAAGTAGCCCTGTATATTATTTTCGATTAACAATACCAAAATCATAAAATTGCATAATTCAAGCAATAAATTACAATACCGTGAGAAACCGGTTTGATTTGGAATGACTCAGATAACCAGAATGCCTTGCGCGGCTACCAACAATGAACCCGCCCTTCGGACATGAATTCCCCGATGAACGAGACACAAGGCTGAGAGAGAGAGCCGGCGGCAGATCGGGTACACAAAGAGCTGTTTGCTGAGGCGGGGGCGAGAGAGTTGTTGCGGTCTGTTTGAAAAGAGCGTAAATAAAATCACCACTCCCCAGTAAGAAGACTCCTCTCATCCTTTCCTAAATACCGAGAGTTACACTGGTGTCAGAAGTAACCTAAAACTGGCTAGCTAGCTAGTTTGTTGTAGAGTAGGCCAGAGATGGACTGGGACACAAATTCTTACAGGTAGTCACATACAATCAGGCCACCGCGAGGGGGGGGGGGTTGGACCAGTTATAGTTCTTGTATTTCACTTCCCAGGATTTACCTACGTCAAATTATGTGTTTGATGTCAGCAAATCCTTGCTAGAATTGACACGATCTTCCCTGTGGGTTCATGTAGCCATGGTGGTCAAGGGGGAACATTATCACCTATAATTATGTAAAGGGATCTAGTTTAAGCCCAATGTTGTTCTAGGGTGGTGTGTCACTTTAAAGTCTAATGGCGCTCTCACACACTAGCGATGGGAGTGACATGAACGTTGAAAGTTAAACCTTGTCATTCAGAATGTTAATGTGTTAATTTTAAAAACATAACATTAGCATAGGCTGGCCACATTTAGAAATCCCCAAACCAGGACTCAGAAGTGCACCATCCGCACATACGTATCAGTAGGTAACCTGCACACAGTAATTTTTCATCAATCTCAATATCCCACTTTGCAGAAACGTTAATGGCCGCGTGCCCAGTAACCTGTAGCCTGGGTTTACATCAAAATATCAACTCTAGGGGGCCGCGGTGGTGTAGCGGTCTAAGCACCAGGGTGTCTGCTGGCAGCCTCTGGTGCAGCGCCCACCGAGGACCGGGTTCGCGCCCCGGTCCTGCCGATCCGAGTAAGGTCGGTCCCCACGGGGAGCAACGATTGGCTGGCTGCTCTCGAGGGAGGGTATAGGATAGTCTCGGAATCGTGGATCCGCTGCCACAAAACAGCTCTGTACCGTTTTGGAATTACGGCAACGGGCAGAGAGAGCAGGGAACTGACTTCTCTCATTCGGGTCCCCGAACTGCGGAGTTGTGAACAGCGGATCCCCGAATCTCGCAGGGGTTAATTGGATTAATCGAGTACAATTGGCTACCAAATTGGGATGAAAAAGGGATAAAATCTGAAAAAAAATAAAAATAAATAAATATCAACTCTAACCACCGTAGACTACGACAGTGGAGCCCTCCAGAGCAAAAAACAACAAATTTAGAATACCGGGACAAATCTGCATTTTACGGATATAACTCGGGACATGGAGCTTCAAACCGGGACGTCTGGGCAGCCTACATTAGCAAGGTATTTCTTAATTTACCTGAGTCACTACAATCACTGTAATCAATAGTGTCTTCGCTGTCATCCATGGTCTCTTCGCTCTCAAGATCAGTATCCTCGGCTTGGTTGGACCTGGAAGTAGATGGGGGATAGGGATGAGATGGTATACCGTGACACTGCAATCTGCAAGCAGTATTTAGTTTTTTTAGAAATACCAGTCCATACCCGGGACAGACAGATTTATCGGTTTAAATATAGGATGATATTAAAACAAAACTTAGTAGTATTTTCCATCATTGGTTAACACTGTTGGACTCTGGAACTCATAGGCTATTCCTATGTCTTCTTTCCTGCAAGTCTTTCCTCTATTGAAATAACATACTGTGATAATCTAGACTATAGTAAGAATGGTTATGAATTATGAGACAGTGTTGGGTGTAGGCTGCTCTCTGATAACGTGCACTCATACATGGAACATACAACCACTGACTGACTGCCGACAGCGCATTGACTGACTAGGCAGTGGCACCACAACCACATGCTCTCATTCCACCTATCATATAAATCTACCACTAGGTGGCGACTGGTGATTTTATTCATTACTATGCGTTTTGCACTGTAAACATTTTAGAGACTGGCCAGGCTTAGGGTAGGGCCTGAAAGGCTAGGGTAAGGCTCAGGTTTGATTTCCAGATCCGTTCACTCCACTGATGCACAGGGAGCAGAGCATACAGTACATGATGCAGTGTGTATACCCTGGAGTAAGCAGGATTGCTTATTATTATATAGCTGTAGTCCTCAGTCTGGCCAACCTGACCCTAACATGTTTGATAAAACTAGATATAATGCAAAATTCCATACCTTCTCCTTCCTACTGGGGTGCTTGTCGAGGACTTGACATTCTGGAGTCTCTTTAGCATTTGCCGGAAGACGGTATCCTGTGGTTAAAATCGACATGGCACCTCATTAAGAAAGAGGTAATATAAATTATGAAAAGCACAAAAGCAGGAAAACTACTTTTACTCAGATGGTAGAGGCGTAGCCAACAGGCAGAAACCAGGAAATACATGACGCTTGGATCTTCCATATTGCCTTGCCCTGCTGAGACCACGCCCATTGAACACTTCTTTGCAAACCCAAACGAAGGGGAAGGCTTATTACCACAACCTATTGACCACAGCTGTGAGATCAGGCCATATATACGCAGGGCGTAATGGTAGAAAAACCACTTCACAGTGCACCAAAGACAAGGGGAGAAACGTGGGGCATTATCCCTGCAGGGCATAATCTATGGAAGATTCTTGCACATGATTATGTAAGGGCGGGGCCCCTCTAGTGATTCTGTATGTCTGTGCTTTTACTAATCGGACAACAGGTACACACAAAAAGAGCAGAACTGCCAACAGTAGAAAGAAAAAAGCTATCCATTGATATATGCTCCCAAAAAGTGAGTTGATTGAAGGCACAACATCCAGGTATTGAGGCCTTTGAAGCCTTTTATTTAACCAAAACATATGCTTTCACATGCTTATGCATTCAATAAACTCACTTTGGGGGCACATTTCAGTGTACAAGCCTTAATTTCTACAGAAACCTAACTTACCCATGTTTTTTTCTGACTAGCTTTATCTCGCAGCATGGGGTAGTACTCAACGAGTCTTTTGGCCATGGCAGAGAGGTCGTCACGTGAGGGATATTCTGCATCCATTTCACCAGCCCGCAGGAGGGATATCATGTTGGTAATGGTGTTCCTTATCAAGCGGCACCTAGAGACAGAGAGTGCAGATAAAGTGCAGAAGTCGCAAAGTGCAGATAAAGTGTGCAAAATGGCGGCTGTGAACACTTGTGGACTTAGCAATTCCGTTTTGGGACAACAATGAGGCTTTGTGGACTTAGCATCAACGTGCAGCTAAAACCACAAGGCCGCAAGTGCTCTGGAATTAAGCCTAAGAGCGCGATTTGGAATTCAGCTTTAGATTGGAACGCAGTTAATGTGTGAGCTTCCTCAAGGAAGTACTGGAGCTGGGACTACAGTTCTGCACCTAGTCTATTATAGCACAAACCTGAGCTCCTTTGACATGATGCATTCATCTTCTCTGGCTGCACGCTTCAGCTCCTTATAGTACAAGCGCACTTGGTTCAGCTCTGCATCAGTGTAAATTACGTAGTCAGGACTGCTTATCTTCAATATCTTTTGAGGAGTCAATGTTTGTGTTGATGTATGGGGTGAGCTTGTCTGTGGTGGGCTCATCCATTTTGCTGCTGGTCCAGAAGTTGAGCTCTCCTTGACAAAAAAGATAGCATACACAATACACTTTTGTGGGGGCTTTAAGTAGGTAGTTGACTAGGCCTTCACAGGACTGCGTTGGTATTAGCTGGCACTCCTGCCCATAATACTAATGCAATGTACCATAGAGGCAGTGGGTTGAATGGGATTTTAAAACAGCTAGGGGGCGTTGTTAAGCACAAAGCGGAATGCCTCAATCCCCCTAGCCGTTGTAAAATCCCATTTCTACAAGAGCAAGCTTGAACTCCTTTGTTCTGATTGGCTAGATTAATCAAATGGTCAGTGGGGTAATCTGCCGGCCATTGTATAAGTAACAACAATAAGGCGATTCTCGATAATGCATCTTTAATTAACGAAATAACGAAAGAATCAGATCACTAATACATCTCATTCATCAATGCACAGTAATTACTCACCTCTGGATGCAATGAATCCCAAATCCTCTTTCTCCTAAGAAAGTGTTCTGGACCCGGCAGAAGGTCCTTCCAGTCTTCCCTTGTAAACGAGGGCAGCATCTCCGCTGTAATATTTGCCGCTATAATGTGTGAGAGAAGATCATTTACCACAAGCATTGTATCATTGTAAAAGACCTTTGAGAAATGCTGCTTCTCATGAGATATTACCTCCATTGTCAACGCCAAAAGCTGAAAGCAAAATTTGGGGCTTTGGCATATGGACTATATGCCCAAGTAAAATATTACAAGTGTCTTGAATGGCGATGACTTAGACTTACCTTCAAATATTGACACTGTTGTGTCGTCAAACCCCTCCATGGCCATTTCTTTCTTTTAAATGAATCTGTAATTCACATTGTGTTAATATCATGTATATGAAGCATGTCACAGGATGGTGTTAGCTGGCTAGCTAGTATTGACCCCTTTCACAGGCGGCCATGTTGGAGGGTAGGCACAGGTGTAACTGATCAAATTAATTATGGCCCCGTTGTAATTAGTGTGTCACAGCCATTCCAGTGAGCCAGCATGCACAATATCAGGGCCCTGGCCCACCTAATTCCTAAATGGAATGGGGCCATAATTAATGTTATTAATTACACCTGTGTTAACCCTCCAACATGGCCGCCTGTGATGTAACGTGCAAGGGCTGTATAACGTTAACTAAAGTTTGGCCCATCTGGCTTTGGACCAGAGGTGCAAACATCACAGGTGAAAAAGGTGACAAACATTCAAACTCATACATACACTGATCAAACAAATGGTCTATTTTGGGTTAAAACGGCTATTTTCACCTAAAGGTTAAAAGTCTGCACCCCTACACGTTTGCAAGCGCCTGCACGGCTGGCTGTTAAATGTTCCAAAATGGCAGGTCTAACATGGATGTTAGCCATGTAGCTACTATGGTCTGGAATGGACGCAAGCAAGCGCTTTAAAGCCAGATAACCAGCGTTAGCCCGGGATATAGCTTAAATCCAATGTATATCGTTAACCCTGGCACTAGCTTCTGTACACAGTCGCTATGCTAGGGTCACGTCAACCAACGTTGGTAAAGATAGCTTGCAAGCTAGCTAGCTCGAAAAATTAGCTGCATTGGGGCCTAGCTAACGTTACTTCGCGCCTCAGTACGCTCCTTCATTGCAAGCCTTGAAGGTTAGCACATGCTAAAGTCAGCTAACTGAAATGTAATTAACAAGCTTTTCTGAATTAAAACCGCCACTAACGTTAAACTTACGTTAGTAAAGCTACTTACACCACGAATAGCCGACGTTAATGTTCAAAGTAACGTTACCGTTACTGGTATATTAACTTAGTTGTGCTTCCCGTCCGTTTAGCAAATGACGGCAGGCCACAGTGGTGCTAGGCTAGCCAGCTGTAGCTAGTCTAGCTAGCATTAAGGGTAACTTAGCAAAATAAAACTTAAGTTTCTCAAGTAGCTAACGTTATCAAGCAATAAAAATCAAACGGTGTAAAAGTTACATTTTCTTACCTGGCTCGGTCGATGGGGCTGAGGAAACGTTTAGAATGCTCCACGCTCAAAGCGCCCATCAAGCGCGAGGACGACCTAAAGTAAGCTACACTTCTGCTGACTGATGAAACAGCTGCAGTCTGATCCAGGCAGCGAGAGCGGGAAAGAACGTTAGCTACACGTGACTGGCTCAAACCACAAGATTCAACCAAACGGGTGGTCTAAAGATTGTTCAATTTTACGTAGGAAAAGCCCAAGTAAGCTACTACAGTTTGCCAGAACTCACAAGTGTACATATTTTGAAAACGAGTGGCTAGGAGCATAATCAAGTGCTGAAGGCAAAGTGCAAGTATATCAATCAATTCTATAGTGTGCCTTGGCCCAGGTAGAGGCAGGGTTGAGGGCTGGGGGGGATACGGACCCGTGTTAGGGTAAGGGGATCTGAGCCTAGGGCTTGTTGTGTATGTATGTGTGTGAGTTTGTATGGGGGGGATATACCAATAAACAATGCAAATCAGTCATCAGCAGTGGTCAAAAGCACAGTAGTAGCAATCTAGTAAAATGGGTGCTTTAAGAGGGAGGATCGCAGTACTTCTTGAAGAGATTTCAGCTGGCCCCGTTTCAATACTGGCCCGAATGTGTGTGCGTGTGTGGATGTGTGCGTGTGTTATTGTCAGTCAGTCAATCAGTCAGTCTGTCAGCCAGGCTCTATGGAGGGGAGGTATGAAACATGAAGGGACAGCTGGGGTGAGAGATCGATCATGGTACAGGTAAAGCACATCACGATTAGAATTGAGATATAGGCTAGCTGTAGGCGCCCCCCTTAGTTAAAATCGGCTGATTTATGATGATTTTCTCCGAATAAAACGTCTGATTCGTGCGGTATTGGGCGCCTCTTTCATCTTCTCGCGGTGCACCAGTCAGCCAATTAGCGTCAGTGATCAAAGCGTTTTTTTCACTCCAGTCATCTCATCTTTATTTCCGACACGGCACAACGGTAGTAGTCTGTTGACTTATCAATACAAGTTGAAGTTAGCTCACTAGTAGTGGCATATTTGCGGTTTGAACGTTACAGCATGACTTGGCGTTGCGTGGTTTGTTTTGTTTTCGTGACTCTTTCACTGAAAATACTCCTTGGGCATATTAATTCGAGTCATGGACGAAGTCCCAGTTTCCACGTTACATGTGGGGTAGATGGCTGTGACGCCAAGTATAGGGTGTACAACTCATTTTATCAACACCTGAAACGCACGCATACAGCATTTTTGGATGGTGGTCGACCAGCAAGACATCAAACAACTTTTGAGTCAGCAAGGCTTGGCGCAGAAAACTATGACATTCCCATTTTTCAAGGCTGCACCTCGCCACACTTTGGGCCATTGGATGAATGCAACGCCGCTAGCACTTCCAGACAAATTGAGTCTGGCGCCAACATCACATTCGAGGACACAGAACCTCGTGGGGATATGGAACCAATGCCAGTTGAGCTTCAGAATCCCGAAAGCATGGTGGTGAGTAATACAGTGTATACGTTAGTTAATCTTTAGTCAATGTAATCTTGGCATCCCATGCTAGTTGATGTCAATGGTCTCAATGTTAGCTAGGTTAATTAGACAACAACATAATGCTTGCTAGCTTGCCAACACCGTAGCTGTGCTAGCTAGCACTAGCTAAGTTAGCTAACAACATTAGCGTCTTGGTGGTTTCACGTTAGCTAACAGTTAAATGCTAACGTTAGCTAGCTACCTCTAGCAACTCCAGTGACGTCAACTAGCATGGGATGCAACTATTACATGATAATTGACATTTTACCATTGATTAACGTTAGACTAAGAATGTTTGCTAGTTTGTTGGATTTGTATTGAGCCTCATTTTATGCATCCACCTGTAACTTAAAGGATAAGTTCAGCGAATAAACACAGCGAATAACGTTAGCCCTATTTCTAGAGTCCAAAGCAGGTTTTTGAGATCTCTCAAGTATCACCACTCCAGACCTCTGGCTGCATGTACATCCCATTACCATTATAAGTATATTGTTACTTGTTTGTTAAAAGTAATATTTAAAAGTCTAATCTTAACCAAGCCAAGTGTAATTGAGCCAACCAACCCCATAATTGAGTCTAATTGTCGGGAACAGTTGTCAACCACTGTGCACAAATGAAAAGCTAGGTTTTTAGGAATACCTTATTTTAATGTTTTAATGTTACTGTTGAGTCATTATATAACTTCTTCATTGTGAACTTCATTATTTAATTAATTATGACTCTGTTGTTGCAGGAACTTGGAGTGGCATCGTTTGGCATGGATCGTCACAGTCTGACCCGGCATGCTGCTGCATTTGCGCTGAATATCCGTGAGAGATGTTACTTGTCTCAGGTATTGCACAAACAGTTCTGCATCTCTTGTTGTATTTTGTATTTATTTAACCTAGAGAAAATTCATTTTGTAAATGTTTAAGGGTTATGGTTTTTTTCAACCTGGACCCTAGTTTGCATCGCTGCAATGTATGTTTTTGTCAATATCGTGCAGCCCTAGTGCAATTATGAGTCCCGGTTTGGAGATTTCTAAATGTGGTCAGCCTATACTTAGATCGTGTTTTATCATTCGGTTGTGAAGACTCCTCTATGAAGCTATGGCCTAGGTAAGATGCAGCCCTTGAATTCAGACAGAGGAAGTCGTACAAATGCTACGTTTCTTGAGCACAACAGAATTTGGCACTTTTCAGAGGCGAGTGGCTGTGGGGTGATTACTTTTGTAATCTGAATGTTAATAAACTGTAGCACCTACTAGATGGATAGCAAACGACTAGTAGTTGTAGTTCTCAAAACGCTCTGATATCAAGACTACCTCTATTCTGATAAATTTCAACGCAATATGTTAACCAAATGTTTTGTTCCTTTTATCAAATGGATAATGCTTTTTCACTGATACATGCACACCACCCTTTCCTTTAGGAGAATGCCAACCATGTTGTTGGAGATGTGCAACAGTACCAAGCCTCCCTTATAGACAACCTGAGGGATCAGATAAAGAATGCTTTTGACATCCATGAAACTAAGGAGACGATCCAAACCGCAGTGCTGGGAGTGTTGGATGATTTTGAAAACCCCTTCCTAAAGGTATCATCAACATATCTACAGGACAGTAGCATTCGGCATTTTTTCAACCCTGTTGAGCCTGAGGAGGTGGTCATATCACAAACTGCATGTAGAAGTAAGGGAAGAAATTCAAGAGCTCTTGCCATTCAAACCAATTCATTTTATTATGTACCGCTATTGGATAGTCTGGAGGATTTTTTTTCTGATGCCAGAATATTTAAAATGATAAGCTCAGAACCTAGGAGGTGCAAAGAAGGTTTTGTCTATGATATAGTTGATGGGGAACTTCTTAGGCACCACCCACTCTTTTCCATCAGACCTTCTGCTTTGCAGTTTATTCTTTATACTGATGAGATAGAAATATGCAATCCACTCAGTCCAAAGAACAAACTGTTAATGGTTTATTACACATTAGGAAATATTGATCCTAAGTATAGATCAACCCTGTCTGCAATTAGATTGTTAGCCATTGCTAAATCAAGTGATCTCTCAAAGTGTGGTGTCGATGTGGTCTTGGATAGAATCAAAAAGGATTTAGATGTGTTGTACAGTGGTGTTCAAATCAAAACAGCTCTTGGTGAGAAAACCATGTATGGTGCTGTGGTTTCCTTTACAGGGGATACATTGGCTCAACATGATGTTGCTGGTTTTAAAGTGGGTGTGGGGTTTGCTCATTCTAAATGTAGGCATTGTGAGTGTGACATGCATGACATGCAAACTCACTTTAAAGAAGAATTGTTCAACAAAAGAACAAAGGAGCGACATCTGAGACAGTGTGTTGACATTGAGAGGGCCAGCACAGATTTTGTTAAAAACAATTTAAAAACAACATATGGGATCAACAGAAGAAGTACATTAGTGGATTTCCCTGGCTTTAATCTTATTGAGCAGACGCCACAAGATATTATGCATATCATTCTTGAAGGGGTTGCCCCTATGGAAATTAAATGTGTGCTAAAACATCTAATTGACAGTCATCTGATAGAACTGGATGTTTTTAATTCAGATATGCGCGGTTTCCCTTTCTCGCCTCATGATCTAAGGGACAGACCAAGTCCTATCAGTGCTTCTACACTGACCTCTGACAACAAACTAAAACAGTCCTCAGGCCAAATGCTTATCCTTTTGAAAATATTGCCATTTCTGTTATATACGATCAAAGATAATTTGTTTGTGCAGTTTGTTATTCAACTAGTAGAGATAACACAAATATTGTTTGCACCAGTCCTCTCACTCCAAACAGTTGCACTGCTTAAAGAACTGATAGAGCAGCATTTGAAATCATTTAAGCAGCTTTTCCCAGAAAGAAATATTATACCAAAACAACATTATTTGCTTCATCTTCCTTCTCAAATTATGGCCTTGGGTCCTATGTGTAGACACATGTGTATGAGATTTGAATCAAAACATAGATACTTTAAACGCTGGGGTTCAAAATTAAATTTCAAGAATGTTTGTAAAACATTAATTCAACACAACCAGAGATATGAATGCTCTCACAATGTCAATGGCAGGGAACACCCTATTTATTCCAATGAGAAGGAACTGGGTCCACCATCTGATGTTCTAAACATGGAATATGTGCATTCAAAATTGAGGGACTTCATAGGTACTGACGACATACAAACAGTTGTGTCACTCAAATGGCTTGTCCTGAATGGAAACAAATATACAAGTGGGAAGTCATTAGTAATTAGTAGTGTTAATGACCAGCATCTACCCGTATTTGGGTTGATCAGAGATATATGGCTGGTGAACACGTACTTATACTGTTTTGAATATCAACCTTATGACACGTTAAATTTGAACAAAGATTTGCTTGCATATGAAGTAGATATCCCTAATGTTGCTCAAGCCACAGAGGTAGTTGATGCTGAGAAGCTAGTTGATTTCACTGCGTATTATGCAATTCCATTTAAAGACCACCAATATGTTCCAATTAAGTACAAACTTGATGATGTAATGAGCTCTTCTAATTGAATTGAGAGAGGGGGGAGGAAAGAGGGAGAGGGGGAAGGAAAGGGAGTGTGTGGGGGGGGATGAGGGGGGAGAGGAACGATGGAGAGGGGGGAGGAACGAGGGGGAGGAAGAGGAGGGAGGAGAGAGAGGTGGGAGGAAAGAGGGAGAGGGGGGAGGAGAGCGAGAGGGGGGGGGGGAGATGGAGAGGGGGGGGAGGAAAGGGAGAGAGGGGGAGGAAAGGGGGAGGAGAGGAGAGGGAGAGATGGGGGAGGAAAGAGGGAGAAGGGGGAGGAGAGAGGGGGAGGAAAGGGAGAGAGGGGGAGGAAAGAGGAAGAGAGGGGGGAGTAAAGAGAGGGGGAGGGCAGGAAAAGGGGAGGAAAGAGGGAGGGGGGGGAGGGGGAGAGAGATGGGGGAATGGGGTAGAGGGAGGAGGAAAGAGAGGGAGACCACCACAGCAACCTAGTGACCCCCTAGAAAATGCCTAAACACATGTATACACACACACACACACACAGTTGAGTCGGTTTAGATTTGTGATCTTTTTTTGGGAGCGAATTTTATGTTCTGTTATGAGGGGGTGAATATTAAAGGAAGAGGTAGTATTGAGTTAAAGAGAGGAATTTTGTGTGGTGTATCTCCTCTTGCCAAGTAATGTATCTCAAGTTAAACTGGAGTGCTTGGACATAACTGTCAGAGATTGTTTAACATTTCTACTTGTCTGTATCTGAACTATTTATTTTGTAAATAAAATTGTACAAAAAAGAATGAGCTGTTGTGAAAGAATTGTCTTTGTGACCATTGTTTGCATAGATAACAAGGCTTAAGTTGTTGCTTAAAAATCAACCAAGTCGTCAAATTTAGTCAGTGCACATTTGAAACAGTATCATAAATGCTAAAAGGTGAGCCTCAGTTTTCTTCAAAATGGACCCCATGTTCCCCTCCACTTTTATCTAAAAGAGTGGTTTGATTTTCAATTTTTGCAATTGCTCACAAATCTCACCCCTCTAAGATAAAAGTAGATGGGGGGGGGTCCAGGTTGGAAAAAAATGAAGCTCCTCTTTAAAATAAGTTGTATGTTGATGGTGCTAGTGCGCTTGAAGTATTAAGATATTGACATGAAATGTTTTAGAGTAATGTGCTTGAAGTTAGACTTAACTAGTCTTGAAATAAGTTTTTACACTGATGTACTTGAAGTTAGATGTTTTGGGCTTGATATTTCAGAGCTTAAAATAAGGCTTCCAGTCTAGTGAAGCATACTCAACACTGAGCCAGTCAAAAAAAAACAAAATTAAGACAAAAAGTCCTTAGCAAGACATAGCAAGTGAATGTTGCTTGATTCAAGACAAATTAGCTTAGCTGAAAAACACTAGATAAGCCATGTCTGCTAAAAACGAGACCAACTAGACTGAACTAGACTTAAAAGTCTAGCTATAAGACTATTTAACTTACTTAGTGCACTTGGTAAGCCAGCATTTTTTGCAGTGTGGCATCTAACGAGAAAGGCAGGAATCTGTCCGTCTGTATGTCTGTCTGCCTGTTTATCTGCCTGTGTGTCTGTCTGTATCACGATTATCTCTCGAATCTGGCAGATCTTTCTTGGGGTTTGTCTTACGAAGTTCGTAAGAAGACTTTTATGAAGACACTTTAATACTTTAATAAATGTTCAGTAGGGCCAATGTTTTGGGGAGAAAGATTGAATGTAAAACAAAGAACAAGTTTGACTGCCCTTTCTGAACAGGCACGTGTCCAGCGGCCACTAGGACCCAAGGAGGTGCAGCCAGAGGGCTTTATGTCAGGCGTCACCAATAACATATGGCAGAAAAAGGTGCTAAAGGAGCTGGAGAGGTCGCTACTAAAATGACACTGACAGTGTCCCAGAAACAGTTGGAGAAGACAAGAGCTTGACTGCTGGAAGAAGAGCTCTCAATCTTGCATAGCATAGCTTGCTAGCTAACTACAGCCACTACATCTGTCACATTTTACTTAACAGCAGCTAAAGTTTGGTAATAGCTACATCAGTAATGTAACCACAGTTTTTAGTCTGTCTTCTGAAGTTAGAGCTAGAAATGGTCATGTTGGCATTCAAGCTAGCTAGCTACTTCAATTTGAATGCAACAGGGGACCTCTGCTCTCAAGTTTCTTTCAAACAGGTGGTTGTGTTACAGGACATCAGACTATTAATGGAAGGTGTCTGTCTGTATTTTGATTTTCCTGAGAAACCTGGGCACCAGGAACATAGATTCACTTTTATTCCTGTGGGTTATTTTCATCTCAAAGGGGCCCCTGATTAACCAGTAATCAGTCTAGTTGTAGGTATAATTATTAGGCTTAATTATTATAGAAGAACATTGTGAGCATGCATATTGAGCATCTTCTTGATCAAGTGGTGATTTCAGAGTTGGCACCAACTAGGTAAAAGCAAAAAGAAAAGCATTTTGGAAGAATAATTTGTTAGAAAATATTTTATTGAAACAAATTACATTGCTATTTTATGTGGTGGACTGCTATTTTTCTATTTTCTAACTAACCAAGTGTCTCAAAATCGCCTATACCTACACCACGGAGATAATGGCAAATGTGAATGTGAGTCCCCAAGGAAGGGAGAAAAGGTAGCCTACATACACCCATTTTCAACACTCTGCTTGCACAGCTGACATTTTCACCCAGTCACAACTAAACAGACAAGGCCGCTGCTGCCCACACAACTTTATTTAACTACAAATAGTAAGCTCGCTGGCATTTGCTTTCGGAATTCTGCTCCACTTCACATTTGATTTGTAGCCCTCTATTCGCCAGGAGAAAACACAAGTGGAAAAAAAAATTGTCAACCTAGAGCGAGTTGTGGGGTTGAGTCTACACGGTTCTCATGATGTGCAATGGAGCCAAAAACTGTTGTCCTGTCCACACCTCAACACTGAAAGCGCTGAACTATAAAGCTGTTTTTTTCTATGGAAAAAAAAACATTTTTGCCTCTCCGCCTGGCGGTGGAGGATGGGGGTTTGCATAACCCACAGGCCTGTGCCAAATTGTGCCATTGGTGGGCACTGTATGAAGTTAAAATGTGGCAGGCATATTGCTCAGGAATACTGATTTGCTCAGCAATACAGGTGGCCCAAAAAATTGGCCCATTCCGAACACACGTTTTGAAGGACACTGCACTAGTTAAGGACTGTAAAGGGTGAACTCTCCTTCAGACAGGCCGAGCCATAAACACACTGCAGGTGAAATGTGTCAGATAAAATACTATAGTCTGCTTTATTTTTATGTTTTTTATTATATATTTTTTAGCATATAGATTGAAGTGTGGTCTTAAAGTATGATTGGAAAGGGCAGTGTGGCTTTCAAGAGATAATGCACTTGTATCCTCTTCTACAGAGGTAGTACCAAAAGGCATTAAGAGGTGTACTTGATTTGAGTCTGTGTGTGTCCCTCCCTTTCTCAGTGGTCATGTCAAACACAACCTCTGTGGAGTAGACGATGTACAGGGAGGATACACACAGAAAACACAGCCACTAACAGTGAAAAAAGCAGAAAAAAATGTTTTCATTTAAAAATTGAAAATTACTTGATTAAAAGTTTGATGTTGGTAGATGAAAGTGCAAAGCATTTCCACAAAAGCTTTTTTCTATGTGAACTGGTGTAGCTATTTATTTATATAACTGTATGTCAAGAGTAGAATAAGTGAATGCAAGTCTCAATATGATCCTAGATTCATAAGAGCATTTTGTTCTATTTTAGAAGTTATTTACAATTCAGTTGCTTTTTTATGACATGCTTAGATAATTAGAATTAGGGATTAATTCTGAATTCCTTATTCTGAAAGTAAAACAAATTATGTATATATGCCTCAATCCAAAATGCAATATTTTAATACTGTATTATTATGCATTAGTGTAATGTTTCTTAAAAAAAAATGTATTTATTGCTTTTTGAATCGCACATTTCTGACAGCCAAGTCATCAGTGTTTTGTCACAAGTGAAATTACAAACACAGCTGAAGAAAATCTTTGTGTATCAATGATAGATATCATACATGGGTATAGGTTTTCTGTTGTGATATTATTGTTAATTTGACTTTGTTTTTTTTCTAAGACTATTTTAGAACAAACAAAGACTATATTATGGAAATATGTTTTTTATAAACATACCTGATTAAAATGCATGAAAGTCATCTAGTGCGTTTATTGCTTATTGTAAGACATTGGTTTGTTGTTTTTGAACACGACAATTATGGGTAGGCTACTATATTATAAAGTTATGATTTTGTGGATCGTGTTGATTTATTTAATTTATTAGACTTCAGTTGAAAATGATTCATGTTAAGAAAAATACATGAGATGTAGAATGAACTAAAAACAATATAATAACAAATTTGTCTATTCTGTACACATATATCTATACATCTATACATCTATGTGTGTGTATAGTATATAGTATATTTGTATGTATATATATATATATATATATATATATTTATAAATACGCATGCATGTATGTGTGTGTGTATGTGTAATGTGTAAATACTGTGTAAATCTCAAAATGTGACGCTACATATTTTAATATAATTTAAAATTCAAGGTATTGATATCTACATTTTGCTGCTCTCAGGAGATGCAGACAGATGTGATGATGTGACTAGAAGTGGGTGAGAGAGAGAGAGAGAGAGAGAGAGAGACACTCGAACACTAGTGATTATGGCCCACAGCCGAACATCCCATTTCTCTAACTAAGGCACATGCTGACCTACAGTACAGCGCAGTTTGATTGAACTTGATGAAAAAGTGTTTCCTTATTTTTCTGTCATGTGTACAAAAAGTACGTCCGTGCATGTGTTTGTGTCGGTTCCTGTGTCTGTCTGTGTGTGTGTGTGTGTGTGTGTGTGTGTGTGTGTGTGTGTGTGTGTGTGTGTGTGTGTGTGTGTGCGCATGTAGGATGTGGTACGAGCAGTGAGTGGTGTTCCCATTTTCCAGTTGTGTGAAACAGGATAGGCAGCAATCACATAGGTATGGCTGTAATTCATCTTCTTCCCTGATGATAATTGCCGCCTTGACTCTTGGAAGGCCTTTGGTTCACCTAGCCTAGTATCCCATCCTGTTACGGGAAGAGAGCAGGTTGCAGCTGAGACATTTGGCTGCCCAGGTTTTCACCTTTGACCCCATGTTTTATCAGTTTCATCCCACTTATTTTTTATTTTATTTTTTTTCTCCGGGGACTCCTGCATTCAGGCTGATGATTGGGGTGAATCACAATGAGTCAAGATATAATTTGATTCATATTTTAGTCTAAGTATATTATGTTGGGTTTCATGTTGTGAGGTACTGTGCTGTGGTGAAATTGAAACCAATATAAAGAGTTGAAGACAAATTATTAAATAAAAAACAGGAGGTTGAGGACGATATACTACTACTACTTTTCTTTTTATTTTATTTTCATTGGTTATATTGTATTTAGTATTTGCACTGTATTTTGCATTTGTACTGTTTTTTGTATTGTATTTGCACTGTCATGTCTTGGCACTGTCCTGTCCTGCACCCTGTCCTATTTCGTCTTCATCAGTGTATGCCATTACCCTACTCAGATTGTAATATGTGTAAACAAATTCACGGACTACTACTACGACGACGACGACGACGACGACGACGACTACTACTACTACTACTACAACTACTACTAATAATAATAATAATAATAATAATAATAATACATTTCATTGCATTATATTGCATTACACAGTTTGCTACGTGAATTAATTAGACCCTCAACCGCCCTGGGTGAAGCAAGTGTTAGTCAGTGTGACAATACTGTGACCAGGGGAGAAACTTTACTCTGGGCCAAGTAAGATTCCCAAGTTTCTGTGGAGAAAATAGGTCAACCAGTCATAATGGGAATGAACTTTTGAACTTGACCAAAGTGGGTCTGTTGTTCCAAAGGGCTGAGAGCACCAGCCATTTTCATATAATTACTTTGCAGTTAAATTATTTGCTGGACTGTATTTTGGGTACGCTTGTTCAGGAGTGCATTATCAGTTATTTTCATTACATTAGTCATTTAGCAGGCAGTTTTATCCAAAGAGACTTACTGCATTTAAGTGAAGTAGTCAGTGTACCACTACTCACCAGAACTCACAAGGCCATCTTTCCATCTCTTTCTTTGGAGAACATTAGGAAATGGATTTGACATTTTGGTATTGTAGGCAAACATATTCATCTGAGGACTGAGCTCTGTTTTTTGCAGATTTGGACAGATTAGAAGATAAGTGTCATCTAGTTTCATACATAATTATTTATCCACTTTGGGTAAGCACGGGATAATGAGCTACTGTATTGTGCCACAGAGATGCAGTGATTTCCATGTAGGCCAACAACTGAGCTAATGTTATTTTGAGTAGGATGTTTTAAGAATGCATGCCTCCTCAATGAGATGTCATAGGCAAGCACAAGAGAGGCAGGAGTTTTCACCCTTTTCTCTTCCAAATGTTTGCGTCATGCCTCTACATTGGTTCTGACCTGATTTCAATCCACGCTAAGCCTCCATTTGACATGGCCGAGTGGCTGCTTTTATACATACAAGAAACAAGATGGTGGCTTACAGTACCTTGTGTCTCCAACACGGTTTCCTTCCTGTGAGTGACTGTGCTACCTCGGTGAGCTTTCAGTCTGCGTGTGCCGTGCTTCTACAGTACATTCGTTCTTTTCATCCGCAAGAGAAGTATGCTTCCAAAGCCTTTGTCTGATTAACATTGTTTCAAACTCCTTGTTACCAGTATGTACTGTATAATCGCTCAGAATCACAATATTCTATCTTTTCTAAGAAGCAGTTGTGCTACGTAATCGGGAAACAGGGTTCCGTATGTCTCGCGTACAGTCTCTCTCCTTCTCCCCCTTTGTTTTTGCTCTGTCCCGCTGTCTTTCTTTTTTGACTGCTATTTCAAGCCCCCTCGCTCTGCGGTGGACTCATAATATCGGATTGCACAGCCTGCCTTGGCAGAATGTGAATTTTATACTCTAGTGAACACAGGCTTTACACTTTCATTAGCTCACATTCTCCTCAGCGGTGCAAAATGCCATGTCGCAGGACGACGCGGCCCTTGCTGACCGGGACTGACAGGGTGGAGCAGGCGCGGGAGAGGGGCCTGGCGGTGGGCGGGACTGACAGGGTGGAGCAGGCGCGGGAGAGGGACCTGGATGAAAAGTCGCTTCTGGAAAACACTACTTGCCCTTAAGACACTGGCCACAAATACCAACGAAAGGACTGTCGCCCGAACGGCCACATAATATTATTGCCTCAGTTCAAACAAGCAGGGTGAAAGAGATACTGTAGCATTCAATGCCTGGAGTAGGGTGGTAATTTTTGCAGAAATGTTTACTGCTCATAATTTTCCTGACTAAGCATTTAATGTGATGAATATTCTTACATAAATTAGATCTATTCGTATGCCCACGGTTGTTGCCTTTTGACAAGTTTATTTTCAATATCACACATACAGAAGAAGCAAATATTTGCCTTTCTGTATTAGTTACTTTACAACATTCCCTTTGGGGGGGAAATATACAAACTTACCACTAAGGATATTATCATGTAAGTTATTTATTTTGAAATATGAAATATGTTATTCATTTGCTTTCTTCCTAGTCTTTGCTTAGACAATAGAACATGACAGTTTTTTTGTTTTTATTATAATATTATAGCATTTCAGTGTGTTTAAGTATATTGCATGCTTTTGCTCTTTAGAAAGACACAGAAATTACCCTTGTACGCTCTCCTCCATTCCCAACCTAGTACCTTACATGTGTTGGATACATATGACATACTGAGAAATGTTTAGAAATTAGTTTGCACAAGGCCCATTTAAATAATGTGAATGGGCTAAACAGCTGACTTCCCTGTTAGTAATGTCCCACAGTTGTCAGAGTACACTTCCATGGATGAACAAAAAATAACTGTATAAAATATTTATTTTAAAACATTTTAACTACTATTGTAGACTATAGTTGTCTATCTCATCCTGCCTACCCTAAATTTGGACTGTGAGACAAACCAAACAAATTCAAAGAAGAAATGTACACATGCATAAACATCTCCTGATAGAAAAAGGGGTCCATGGGATACGAGAATTGTTTCTGTCAGTGTTCCCCCCAGAGATGAAAGCAAATGCTGGCTCTGTCTGAAGCTATTAAGGCAAGGAGCGCTCCTCGGCCAACCCTCTGCGCTCTCTCTCCACTCTTCTCTCTGAAGTGGGGGACGGGTAGAGAAATTCAGCCTTCTACAAAGTTGTACTCCTCAGCTGACAAAATTCTCTTCTTTTTCTTTGCCTTTTTCTTTGAACTACACCGTTGGATTATGCTGCTGCTACCTGTGCAGTAGTACATGTCCTTTAACTACTGTGTGGTATCTAATTTCTGGGTTGTACGGAAGGCAACCATACTGTAAGTGCTTGGAGTGATGTGAGACATAACTGGACATGAGGGGAGAAAAGCACTGATATCTCGCAGTGGATGAGGTCTCCTTCTTGTCACACAAGACTCTAGATTATTGAGTTGACCGAACAAACACTGAAGTTCAATGGGACCTCGGTTTGCATATGAAGGACTGGAGTTGCGATCATGTATTTGTGGAAACATGAGGAAAGTACATGACATAGATAAAACCCTGTGACCGCGGGGAGAGAACCACAAACTCAAGGTCATCCATTGGGGATGAACAGACTGCTTGATGATGCCATTTTAGGACACACATCCCACTTTCTTCTTTATTATTTCCCTCTCTCTCTTTCATTTTTTCTTTTATTAAGCTGAGTTCATACAGAGTGCAGTGATTACACATTTGAATGGAGCTAAAATGGAAACATCTCCAGGGCATCCTCTGACCTGTCATACTCCGTCTTCTACCAATGGATCTGATGTGTGCCGCTCTTCCTGTTGCCATGCTTTTCTGTTCTCTTCTCCTCTCTCTCTCTCTTTCTCCCCTCTCGCTGCACTCTAACATAGCTTGACCAGCATGGCTCAGTGTCATGCCCATCTCTCTCTCCACTCCTCTGTCTGCTCTTTAAACTAATGGGCCGTTATGTGAAACAGACCTGATTCCAGCCTGACAGAGGGAATTAAGGCCGGACAGGCCTGAATGAGCATTCCGTCGGCCAAGACCAGGCGAGAGCGTTTAAGCTGACTTTTATTCATGCTGCTTGCTATCTGTTTTATTTTTTGTTTTTATTTGTATATGATATCGCAGGAAGTAAAGATGCACTCATATTGAATGACCTACAGTATACAGTATTATTTGTTTTCCAGTGTCTGTTGTCATCAGTGCACAAGAGTAATAATTCATGGCAGGGTATAATAAATGTACTGTATTACAGTTCAAAAAATGCAAAAATAAATTATGAAGACATAAAGCTAATTCACTTATTATTGTATCCAATTGTGCTGTTTATTCAGAGTCATGTTGATATCATTTGAAGTACATACTGTAAATTAACTAAAAAATATTTTTTGGGATTGGAATAGTTCTCCTAGTTTCCAAAAGTAAGCAGCACAACTCACCAATTTATTTTTCTGATCACCAGAAAAATAAATTAATGTATATGTAAATAACTGCAACATTTGTGTTGTCTATGTTGACACATCAATGACAGGAGAGTGGTCAAGACTTACCATTAAAAAAGTACAAATAAAATAAATACAAATAGCATTGTTTCCTTCTGGATGTCTTTGAACAAATACATGCAAGTACAAGTACATGCATAGCAAAATATTTAGAAAAAATATTAGAGCCCTGCCCAAAATGGGTAAAAACCCTACAAATGTAGATGTCAATATAAATATTTATTTAGTGATTTGGTTTCTATTCAGTTTTGATTTACAAATGAGTGCACTGCATATCATTTTGATGTGAGTATTTGGTATACAGTAAGTATTTTTATAATAAGAATACTGGTTCTGTTGTAGCTATATGTAGACTAGCTATAGCTATTTTTAGAAGTAGACCGCACTGCACAGGAAAACACTTCACCAACCGTAACCAATATATAGGAATAGGAGACAGGAAATCCCTACACACTGTAAGCACTACTGTAGCTAGACACCTTTAAAACGATGTATCCTTCAATGATATTGGGACAGTGTTGGGCTCCCAGAAATGTGTTTTGCTGCTTTAAATGTAGCGTTACACATCCTTGACCATCTACATCTAACTGGTTGTTAATCACAACCGGTGGTCATGATTCAATGCTCTGTGGAGAAGTCAAATATTTTAGACTTCTCAGATCTACTGCTCCGAAGTTCATTCTAATCGTCTGAAGCTCTAAAAGGTCTGTATGGATGTTAGGGGCTCGCCTGAGCAGATTTATAATGCTTTGCCCAAAAAGGTTCAAGGCTGAACGATAAATATTTGGGGTTGAATCTGCGGAAGCCAACGCCGCTGTTGCCAGATATAATACTTTGATGTCAAATCTTAAGCATTCCACTGTACATATATTTGAAAGAGCCTTTAAGTGAAAAAATGAAAATAACTTAAAGCTGATTTGTTCTCGCAAC
>NC_140242.1:21215663-21258163 GCF_949987555.1 Borostomias antarcticus
ATGTGGCCTTAAGGCCACAGTAACACAAGCTCCAATTGGCTCTGATCCAGCCTATGGGGTTCCAAAGCCTGAGTCAGAGGTCAAAGGGAGGTCCTAATCATACTGGGTACAAATCACTTCCCCAGTCCTCTTCTTGGAGCAGATGCACTAAACTGAATTTCCAGCCACAGACATCAAAGTTTCCAGCTACGGTCGCAGTAAGGTCCAGGAAAACGGCCAGTGTTTAGAATTCTGCTGTGTTTATGGTGTACAGACAGTTTAATATAGTTGGGCATAAATTCTTTTTCTTAGAAATGGCACTATTTCAGTCGCCCCCATGACGCATGTTGTCATTAGCTCACATTTTTTTCATTATTTCAGATGTGTTTCATTACTTGTGATTTCGGTTGAACATAATTTGCTGGTTGTGCATAATTCGCTGAGCTGCCCATAAATACGTAATGAGATTATGTTGAAATACTGAACGAGAAATGGTTTTATGAGGTACAGTACCACCCACCCACACACACACACACACACACACACGTCTGTCCGCCCGCACGCACACATACGCACACACACACACGCACACACACCCCCTTTCCATTCCACCTCTGTATGAATTCTGAAACTTAGATGGAGGTAATTCATTATCTGGAATGTGAGGTCAGTTTGAGTCTTCAACATAAAAGCGATGATTTTAATCTGTGACAACAACAGCCTCCATCGCTCTAGCGTTCTCACTCGGTGTGAACATGTTTGCGCAAACCCTGCTGGGCGCCGTCCCTGACAGGGAAGGGGAGTGGTTTTGAAGACAAGGGTTTTGGGGCTGATCGCTGATAAACTGCAGGGTGGACAAGCACAGGAACAAACATATCCTCAAAGCAAATAAAAAACAAACAGATCTCAACACAATTTATCTGCTGACTGAAGCATAGTGTCTAGATCACAGCCCAGATTGTTTCCTATAGGCATCTGCTCCCCAGCCCTCTTTCCAAAGGCAGTTAAATTGATTGCCGCCGTTGTATCACTTTGGGACGGGGAGTGATCAGAGAGCGATAACTCCGACAGGGTTATTACTGCTCACAGGACAGAGAAGATGGAGACCAACGGAAACACTCTTGATTTAACTAGAGGCAAGGCCCAGCCGTGCAACGGAAATAATTTCGATGTTAATCTTTATTGCTGCCTATTTATTCACGTCAAGACTTCTGCCGTTAATTAACACTGCTTGGATTGATTGCAACAGATATCTCATATACTATGTATATTATACTGTGAGAAGCAGGGAGAATGGAGAATGAGAGGGAAAGAGACTAAACCCTGAGAACCTGAATATGATTAACACTTTCAGGATATACTGTGACTCACAATAGTGGTAGCCTATTAGGAGTAGCAGCAGCAGTACTAACTATTTAACTAACTGGCAGTAGTTAAGTAGTGGTAATGGTATTATTGTTATTATTATTATTATTCGTAGTAGTAGTAGTAGTAGTAGTAGTACAGTAGTAGTAACTGTCGTAATTAAAGTATGTGGGCAACCAGCCGCCCCGAGGTACCAGAGCGTAGCGGTCGGCCGGGATTGTAAGGCTTGACCATGGCCTGGAGGAAGGAGGGAGCAGTTCCTTTCATTGCCCTGTAGGCTAGTACCAGCGTTTTAAACTGGATTTGAGCTGCTACAGGGAGCCAGTGTAGAGAACGGAGAAGGGAAGTTGTGTGGGAGAACTTGAGGTGGTTGAATACCAGGCGAACTGCAGCTTTCTGGACAAGTTCGGGGCCCCAGCAAGGAGGGTAGCAAGGAGGGTAGTAGTAGGGGTAGTAAATGCGTTGTTCTTGGATGTACTAAGCAGCACAGATCATCTCCCAAGCTCAAAGGACAGAGCTGAGCGGATACATTTTAGTTTTGATGGCAGCCGCTGAAATTCTTAAAACACTGGCAGTGTGTGTTAGCCATTTTTTGCCTGATTGCTTTTCCAGCCTGGGCCAGTACAATGCAGGATTTTCAGATAAACTCTTTCTGAACGATCAAGCAATACCAACTGCCCATGAAAATTATGCAGAAACTGTAAGTAATTATGCTGTGTGTTTGTTTGCATATAGTACTAATGCTAGCTAGCTAGCTAGCTAACACGAACAAACTCCTCAGAGGGTGAATTCTAAAATCATCTCATTCTACACACAAGCTATTCTTTGCACACACTTTTTAGCCCAAAATGTATTACAGGTACATGTAAAAATGTCACAATAAATTTATTTTTCCTTAGGAACTGTTGACGATGATAATGACTTGTCCTAAAAGCATGTCTGTGCAGCAGTGTTAATTTTGACAGCAAATTTTGATTTAATTTTTTGACTTAAATACTATTTAGTTTTAGTCATATTTTAGTCATCAGGAGCCGGTTGCACCAGTCGTTACTAAGTGGTGACTAGGCCTAGTCATAGCCTAAGTGTTGACTAACTCGAGATTTGGTCACTACTAAATTTAAATGGGTTGCACCACTACCGACTAGTTCCTAGTAACAACTAAATATTTACACCACCCTGGGAGGTGGTGTAAGTGATGACTAGTGCGAGGAAGTAGCATCTTCAACTCTGCTATTAGGACGGAGGTGGGCTGAAACATTGTAGCTAAATCTGTCGGTGGAAAAATTATTTTTTTTAGCAGATGTCTTAGTTATATCAAGATTAAGCTAACTATTGGCACCGGTGTGCTTATTGGTGTCATATTTAATAAGTTTGAGTAATTTCACGATCGAGCTAGCTAACCACCTTTAGCTCAATTGGCTCAGTTGCTGGTTAGCGATGAGGGGGGGGAGTCCCAGCCGAGTTGATAACCCTCCGTTTCGGGTTGGGGGGATGCAACGGTCGGCTGGGATCCTGCCTCATAGTTAACCAGCAACTGGTCAGTGGACTGTACCAGGCAGCCTACGGTATGTCTGAATCAAAGAAGGTTATCAAACAAGCTTGGGAACTAGCTGGCTAGGATAATTTAAGCATAACAATCCAACTGCTAACTCCCCCAAAAGAACCCCTCCACTGCACAAGCACCAACCCCAATAATAATAAGCACAAGCTACCGAGTGCAACGTTAGCCTTGCTAACGGAGATAATGAATTTGGAGGAGAGTGTTGCAGCTGGTGCTAAACGAGGCAAAGGAAGAATATTTTGTGGACTATTATCACATCCATTTCACAGTTGGGATTATACAGAAAGGTGAGGATCGAGCCTGTGTTGGATGACCAACTCAAATGCCTGGCTAGCTCAATATTGTTGTAAGTTGAACATGAATCGCATATGCGAGCCGGAGCCCGTCGCTTTCACTGGATGACTCGTGAAGCATGCTACATTTATCTCGCATACTAAACATGTTTTCGTGGAGTAGTACAGGTATGTACTAAATTGCATGTAGTAGGCGAGTTGCAGTATGTACTATATAGTATGTAATAGGGACATTCGGACACGGCCCAAGCTCCTTGGTAAGGGCTGGGCAAGGGCGATCAACCTCCTTGTTTACATTTTTACTTGCTTACCGATTGGCTATTTGGATCCTGCCGTCACAGTCATACAACGACTATTTTTTAGTAACTAGTTAGTAGTTACTAGTTAAGACAACGCCTAAATTGCTGTGGTGCAACCGAAATTAGACACCAACTAATATGTGACTAACTAGTAGCAACTAAGAGTTTAGTCAGTGTTTAGGCGTGACTAAATGCTTGGGTTTAGTCACAAGATAAGACAAATTGGTGCAACCCAGTCCTGAAGTGTTTTAGTTTTAGTCTAGTTTAGTTGACTAAATAGCATTAAGGTTTTAGTCGACTAAATCTATGGTAGATCTAGTCGACTAAAATAGAATGGGTAGTGTGTAGTACATTATTTAATAATTTCTCTAGAATTTGGAGGAAACATCTACAGTATTAGACTGATGGACAAAGCTACTGAATTACATTTCTATGCGCTCTTTTCCTGTGTTCGAGCTTTTTCAGTTTGAGCCAATACTTTTGGAAATCTCAGCATTCTGATTGGATCTCTTCCCAAATCGTCCCTCCCTTGCATTTCTGTCTAGTTTTTATTTGACAAAAATGTCAGTAGATTTCATTATAGTTTTTGTCATCATAAATTTGTTTTTATTTAGTTATCTTCTTGTGACGATAAGTAAATAAAGATTGTTGGCGAATATTTTTTGTCATAGTTTTCATCAACGAAATGAACAGTGCTGTGCAGACAGTTCACCATATTGATATTAATGAACCTCAGAGGGGGTGGGGGTTAACAGCACAATTCCAGTGTGCTCTGGATCTAAGTTGTTTATTATGGTATGACTTGATCGTGCTTTGCAGTTACTATGGAGATCTGATGCTTCAAAGTCAACGTATTTCAACAAGGTGTTCCTGGTTTCCCAGGTGACAAGCCTTCATTAACATGATGGTGTGAAGAGAGAGAGAGAGAGAGGGAAAGAGAGAGCATTTCATTCGCCTCACAACTGCAATCTGTTCCCCTGCCAAGTAAATACCAGATATAATTTGATTGTTCATAGTGCGAACTAGACAACCAGAGAGAGAGAGAGAGAGGAGATGAAGACTGAGTAGTGAGAGTACAATCCATCACGATGTACAGTATGTATTCTCTTTTTCAGAACATGTATTTTTTGTCATGTTTGTAATAATGTCCATAATGTATGGATGTTTTATCTACTTAACTTTCAGGTTTTCCCATAAGAAAACATTCAGGATCAAGAAAGTGCAATCAATGTACTAGAAGCACATGCGTGTGCATACTCACACGTGCACACACACACGCAGGCGCTTGGCTCCCAATGCGACCAAAGAACAGCAAGACTGATCATAAGATAGAGGGAATAAACAGACTAAGACCAGAATAGCGCTGCATGGAAGTGATGCAGATGACTGTTCTTTCACCGTCCCCAGATGGTTAGTTACTTCCCTCAACAGAACAAAGCTGCCGTCTGATGGGAAATATGCATGGTGAAGTAGGTACTGCATGGACATGGATCAGTGTTCCTACACAGTGTGTATGTATGCTGCCTGTGATGTGCACAATTAAGAGTATACAGTACATGCACATTAACTGTTGAATGAGCTTTTGATGTATGGTACTGCATGTGTTCTCTCTCTCTCACACACACACACATAATATATATAATGTGTATATATATATATATATATATATATATATTCATAACATTCAAATGAATTATTTTTTATTTATTCAGTAGGCTAAATCAGATACATAGGCAGGCACGTAGCGTACTTGAGGTTTGTCGTAAAGCCTCAGTTTTGGCCGGCCTTCTAAGTTCGGGCACGGCCTCCGATGTAAGTTTGTGTAAAGTGTAAGTCACCCTCCCCCTTCCCCCAAACTGTCCCTCTATTTATTTTACCCTGTCCTGTCCTTGTGTATCTCCCCTGTCTGTTGTTCTTAATTGATTCTGCCTGGTTAAATAAAGGTAAAATAAAATAATAAAATAAAGTTGCTGAAGGGGTGCAATATTAATTGTTCTCTGAAGAAACATATCCATATGTTCCTGTCATCTGCCTAGCCTCCAACATCTGCTCACAGGAAACCTTAGTTTGTAATAACCGAAAGTAGTGCCTACAATTTTTTTGTCGGCTATACCAAGGAAAACTTTAGAGAATATCAGTTTTGGTTACAACTGATTAAAAATAATTGTGTACATGATGTTTAAACATATATATATATATATATATATATATATATATATATATATATATATATATATATATATATATATAATAATTGTATAAGGGACACTGGTAAATTTCAAATATTATCTGCGGCATCCCTGGACATCCCCGGACACTGTACCCACTTTGAGAAACCCTGGTCTAGTGGGCTGCATTTAAGGTGTTAAATTTGAGTGCTCTCCTTTGAATGTTAATGATCAGTGGTTATCTGCCTACTTCTGCATTAGTTGGTGTTTTTCTCTGTATCTGTGAAATGTTTCTGCAGTATTCTGCATGTAAAGATTCTGTTGGATGTTTGTCCCAGTGGGTGTAGCTAGGATGACTAAGTGGACCCCATGCTTCACTAGTACTTCAAGCTTTTTCTTTTAGTGCATTCATTGTCATCCTCCTTTATAGCTCCTTGATGCTGTCATGGTTATGCCAAGATACTGTAGGTATAACTCATACGATGATTATTTATGGTAACTGGTAATTGTTTTTCTGACATCTAGGGCGTTTTGGGAAAATCATGACATTATTTTTATTTATTTATTTTTAATTTACTGCTAGGGCCCAGTTCTGACAATACATTTCAACTATGTACAGCTGTTGCTGTAGTCCTTGTTCAGTAGATGACAGTAGAACAAGGTCATCAGCATAAAATAGAGACATCACCTCTTTATCTCAGAGGGAGAGGCCAGGAACAGCAGATATGTGTGTGTTTGTGTGTGTGTGTGTGTGTATATTTATATATATATATATATATATATATATATATAACCCTGATGAACACCCTCTTCTCTGGGTGAAGAATTCTGATTTTTTGTAAAGCACTTTGGCAGCCCCTCTGGTCGTGATAAAATCGGCACTGCATCTTAATGGTGCAATTGTTTGTGGTCGGAGCTGGCAAGTCGCAAGTGGCAAAATACCTACCTCCGACCTGTGTGCATCGAGCTATAGCGAAAATATGATGATGATATGATATGATATTGACATCAGCCGGCAACTGGGGGCTAAGAAACATCCGAATTTGCGACGAGGAAGTGCGAGTTCATGCAGCGTTTTATTTAATAATTCCTAGTAGCAAGTCGCAATTTGCCACCTCCCAGTTATAAACTAACGCACCATAAGAACCACACTTCCCACAATTCCCCACTCACTCGCTGTAATAATGGGAAAACATACAGATGTGGGAAGTTAGAAATGTCACATGCTGCAGCATTTCACCTTTGCGGTATTTGGCAGGGAAATCCCGTTGGAAATCTCGTGGGATTTCAGACGGGTGTTTTTTCGTTTTAGTGATGCACCACCGCCAGGTGGCGTCTTTGAGTAGATTTAGCAGGCTGGGCTCAGTGTTTTTCTCCTATAATCAACGAATGAAGCATCATTAAGTTTCACATTCTTTCATTTAAATGCTCTGTTGTAAAGCACTTTGAGCTGAATTTATCTGTATGAAAGGTGCTATACAAATAACGTTTAATTGTTATTATTACCTTGTTCTCAAACACATGTTTTCTCCATCTGGATGTAATTTAATTATTAAGAACACCTATATCTAGGCCTACAGTAGCCTATCTATCTCGGTAACTGACGTCGGGTCAAGACGTGGTGGCTGTTAGGTCAAATGCGCAAAATAACAGTATTGTAAATATATTTGTTAGTAAAGATGTGGTGAACGTGGGGGTTTTGCGTTTTGTTTCTGGAACGCATTCAACTGGTAGGCTACTCGTAAACCCCGGAAGTAAATTTGAAGACGGGGCACCAGCTGTAGCCAAGTCTGAGCGCAGAAGGCTATATGGCTTCAGCACAATACAAAGAAAAAATAAGCTTGATCGACTTGTGGATCCATACAAAATTGACATAGTCGCCATGAGTAAAGATCACTCATTGCCAATCATATCCGGACATTAACTATCTTGTGCATAGATAGCGGCAGGTTTGACAGTGAGTGCGTTCACATGCACAATATACACAATATTTTGTTATTTGAATGATCTTGAATATATATATATTCAAGATCATTCAAATAAGAAAATATTGTGTATGTTTTTATTTATTTATACCGGCCGCCAGCCGTTCCATGAACGGCTATAGGAAATGCGCAGTTTCGCGCTGGCTACAGCCTATTATATGCACAGTTTCGCGCTACGTAGGCTATTATAAATAAGTATTATTCATTGGGGGAGCTTGGACTCGCTGGGGACTGGTGGAGAGACGCAGAGCCTCCCCAGACGCGACATCTCCAGTTGGCTGATTTGGACGCTCTGGCGTCCAAACAGCCACCGGCGGCGCCCCTCGCAGTGTCCACAGAAGAATACCCCCACCAAAATACCTGCATGGTGAAGACAAGCTGCAGCAAGAACAGAACTGTCTACCAATGCATGAAGTGCACCTAGCTGTCTGTGAGAGGCTATAGCAGAGGATATGTGCGAAGTGTATTTGAGCTGCCGCCTCAACCGTGCGTAAGAGCAGAGCGCATCAACTCGTGTATAGCTACAACTAGTAGCCCATAGCCATTAAAACGGCTTATTGTTTTATTCATATAACAACTAGATAAATCGATAATAATGAGTAGCCTAGGCTATAAAAGGAATTCAATAGGGCCAAGCCTTAAGTTGTAGCCTAGGCTACAGTACAATCACAAGACGCATAGGCCTAGCCTATCGTAAAAAGCGTTGTGTTCTCATAGGCCTATATTAACTTAGATAATTATTAATTATGCTCAGGTCATAATGTCCGTTGAAAATAATTCCCTCTAAGCAGAATTTGAATTGTATTAAAATAGGCTAAATTAATTTAATAATAATTTCCACATATTCTGATTCCTTCTAGGCCTATATAAAAAAAAACATTTTTTTAATGTGTAGCCTAGGCTATAGGCTTCTGCGATGAACAAAACAGCCACAATGTAGCCTGCTTAGCGAGCGAGAGGGCAGTCTACCATAAAGTGTAGGCTATAGCCTAACCATAATGTAATATATCTAGACTACATGCATTGTGGTATTTCTTTATATAGCCCAGCCTGCAATTGTTTCTCAATAAACAGTTATGTCATCTTCTGAGTCCGAATGTAGGCTAATAGACCGGCAGCTCTAAATGCCTTCCCAATCAATGAGACATCATTGTAAAAATGATGTTTTATTGATGAAAAGGGTAAAACTGAAAAACATGGAGAGTCATTGCATTGATCGATGCAATCCGTTCAAATAAGTAGGCCCATTTAAAATGACCAATTACATCTTCAAATCCCTTCTAATCTTGGCCTTTGATAGGGTTTTTTCCCGCCCTACTGCCAATTATATCCGAACATTAACTATCTTGTGCATTAAGAGCACAAACAATGAAACAATGAAACGAATAGATTTCCTCCCTGTCTGTCTGTGGCATTCGCTACCAGCAAACACTGAAAATACAGGTCCTCAATTTATTTAGATTAGACTAGCCTATCCAACTGGACCACTCCAATGAATGTTGAACGTAGCCTACTTTTATTCTTTAGGTTTTACAGAATCGGCCTACAATGTCCACACATGCATGCGCCATCTGACTAGCTCGTCACTCGCCAGCGAACCTGGACTAGACTATTGTAACCCCCCCCCCCAAATTCTTTTATATTCAAATAAACTGGATGAACCGGTTTCCTAGCCCTGGATCGTGGAGAGGGGGGTAGCCTGCGTTAGCGGGTGCTTTGCCATGACCGGCCATTGAATTCGCTAGTTTGATTGATAGATGGATGGATTTAACGTCCAAAGTAGATTGTGCAAGTATTGTATAGGCCCATGTGTACGAGATGAATGGTTGTAACCATGAACTCAGCCAGAGGTAGGCTCTACTGTAGATTATCAGCATTATCACCAGTCTCAATTTATGTTTTCCTCTAGGCTACGTGTTGCCATTCATTTAAACCACCATCTCATCTAGACTACTTCTGTTGCTGCATTTTTACATTTATGCTTTCATGATTTTAGAGCGCAATAAACCTTTTCCAGGATTCCAATAAGTCCATCCATTCATCCAACTTTGTGCTGAGCGCAGCGCAGGCTGGTAGCACGTCTCGCAACTCCCCAGACCATCAAGAGAATTTCAATATGAAAGACCTTGGGATTCCAGGAGTCAAGGCCGTTTCAGACGGGGAGCGACATTCCGCCTGCGTTCTCGCTTGGATCAGCGGGGGACGCACGCGTCCTGCGCGCAGCGGGGAAAGCTGACTACAATTCAGCTCTTGTCGCGGGCGGGCGTGTGCAGCCTAGTTCCATATGAGAACACTCCTCGGTCCAATTCCGTATAGTAGATCAGCCTGTGTACTTTCAATAAATGTATTATTAGACATAATATCATAATAATATGATCGCCTTCAACGACCTCTTGAGCTGCCTGCCTGATGGTCTCAGGGCTAAAGAGACCGCGCGTCGTTTTCCTCACCCTAACTATTGGCATGCTATCAATGAAAGAAAATACATTGTAAATAAACATGGTTTTAGGCTATTGTTTTTATGTAGGCCTATAGGTTAAGCTATTTGTGTTCATAAGGTAACGTCATTGTAAACGAAAGTAGCCTATAGCCTATAATCCAATTGACTGGAACCAGGGGGTTTGACAAAAGTTAAGAGGCAAAATAATTTGTCTTGACTGCATTCAAGATGTATCTTTCACAGATGCCCGAGAAACAGAAGTTGAACTACTAGCATCAAAATCAAAATAGCTACATGAATCATCGTTGTAAAGTTAGCTATCTGCTTTTTGGCCACCGACAGCTACCGTTAATATTATGGAAGCTGCTGTCGTGAGTTAACTTGCTATCACGGTCTTATCGTGCAGCTTCACAGCCTGCTATTAGCAGACAGCACTAAAGTTGACAAAATCACACTTGCACATCATTAGAATTCCAACCATTTATATGGGATTTATCATTCAACTAAACATGGAACCTGAATACTACCTGATATTTCAATCTGCTGCCATCAGTGATCGGCGCGTCTGCTTGTTTGAGTCATGAATATCTTACGCAGTTACATTCCATGTAGTGTCCCAAAACTGTTAAATCATTCCCCATGTAGTTCACTATGAGTCGCACTCAATACATACATGGTAATAGGGAATAGGGAGTGAGTGAACCATTTCAAACACATCTCTGGTCACCTCTGATAGCCATCTTACTCGTCCTGATGCCATGTTCTATATGAGAACACTCAGTTAGCCTAATGTATTAAACTTCTACTTGTCCCGACAGTTAACAGATATAGACCAGGCTTTGTTCGTAATAATTAAATTACAACCAGACAGAGCGAGATGAGCTACAGCAATGGGTCAATGAGTGGTATTACTGCGCCCCTATGGGCAGGCGAGCGGTGGTGCGGAATGCCGTAAAGCGCCTGTTAGAATACCGCGGGTCAAGTTACATTCTTATGTTCCCACATCTGTATGATAACAAATGTGCGTGGAGCAGACTGGACTGAAAGATTGTAGCTACTTCAATGGACTTTGTGGAAGTATGGCTTCAATGCAGGTAAATACCGGTCTTCTTTCTTTTATGTGCATGTAGATACATTTGCGGGGCGAAGTGTTTGTTGTCTTCCTGATATTGTGACACACAAAATGCGTCACTTCCGCTTCCACCACAAGATTTCCCGCCAGTGTACTAGCCAGTACACCGAAATTCTAAAATAATAAATCCACAGAGTCTCATGCAGTCTCATGTTGCGAAAACTGTTTTGGGGGACTTGCTATGGCCAATTCCAAAACTAATAGCAAGTAGGGGTGAATATTGAACTATAATAAAGTTATCTTATTGACCTTTAATCAGATCATACATTTTGCCCCCTATTTATACAATGCAGAAGACTGTAATAGAGCCCTTCATGCCAAATAGAATTGAAAGCTTTCTTGAAATCAATGAAACAATATGACCATTCTTTGTTTGGTGTACAGTACATGTTTGCCAATTAAAGTAGGAAGGGTATATACTGCATATGGTCGGTGGTGCAGTGTTTTGGGAGGAAGCCAGTCTACGTTTTACTCAGGATGGAGTATTTGTCAAGGAAATCTAGTATCTTATTTAGAATACTACATAATCGTTTAACTACAGTAGATAGTGGTTCTCTCTCTTCTCTCTCTCTCTCTCTCTCTCTCTCTCTCTCTCTCTCTCTCTCTCTCTCTCTCTCACATACACACACACACTACTACATTCACACACATTGTAGTAGCCTGCACAATACACATACAAACACAGGGACCAAGGGTGCAGACTTGTCACCTGAAAATAGCCTTTTTTAATCAAAAATAGACTGAGGGACACTCACTGTACATTATGTATTCCATGGGTAAACACACACACACACATTGACAATTGATCCTTAATGGTCTTTGTACATGAATGCTTGTGCCTAAATGAGTTCATAATGAAATGAATGGGTCCTGGATTGGTGATAAGGAGGAACAGGTGCAGTATAATGTTTGTAGATGAGCACCCAGGGTTATCCTGCCTCACCTCCCACGTCTCTCTCTCTCTCTCTCTCTCTCTCCCTCTCTCGCTCTCTCTTTCTCTGGGAAATTGTGTTCAAAGCATGCTCTACTGCATTTACATTTTTCTCCATAAAGGGGTTCATAGGCAACATTTGCTCCGTGTGTAAAGGATATGGAGAGACATTAGGTAGGACTGATACTGTAGGATGCCTGATGTTTGGTAAAACCCTGGAGTGTTGCTTCTAAATTGATGTAGGATGGTCTCAGTGGTTCTGAATATAGTCATCTGAAAATAGTCATGTTCAGGCATGCTAACAAGATCATGTACACGTATGTCATGTCGCACAGCTCATACACTATATCAGCATTTATTAGATAAAACAACTGGAACCTGAGCTTGCATGCACTGTATGTCATGAATAGACAGACAGACAGACAGACAGACAGACAGACATAGACCCCGTTTACGCCTTGCATTAAAATGTGTCTCCTATCGAGATTGTATCTAGATAATGATTTAGCCTGATTACATTTACACCTGGCATTAATATGTGTTTCGATTACCTTCAACCCGATCCGTTTGAGATCCGATCGACTCTGTCCAGCTGACAATCGAACGTCACATCCTGTTTGTGCTTGAATATTTTCGTCTGACTAAATTGAGAGTAGACACTTTTGTCTCGTCTGTACTCCAACCTTACCAGGATCCATTTTAAAGCTTTCTTGCTAGCTGCCATGGAAGCCTGCTCCTTGCTGGTCTGGAACCAGCGCGTTCCAACGGCTACGTATTTCCACCCACGTTGTTGATATGTGGATTAAAAACGCATTTCCATTTACACTTCTATTAAATGTGGTCAAAATGCGTCCCTGACCACCTCCGGAGGTGGTTTGGCCGATCGGATCGCAATCCGTCCTCAAAACGTTTTGGGTGCATTTACACCTGTATTTTCATGTGGTTTAGCACGATCAGATTGCAATCTGATCACCAAAAACGCATTTTAATTCCAGGTGTAAACGGGGTCATAGACAGTTAGAAAAATACAGAAAGGTTGGAAAGAAAAGAAACACTAGATACAGAGTAGCAAAAAAGGCACGGGGGGAGGGGAGGGGGGTAGCAGCATAAAAAGGGGGATATCAGGGGCTATAAAAATCCATATGTACAGTGACTGTGCAGTATAAAATACAATAGAATAAGAGATATATGTACCTACATACTGTACATTCAGTCAGTATACAATAAATGTAACTATAAATATAACTATACAGGTCGATAAGTCAAGGAGTATACATATATACAGTACATATATACATACATCCAGGCTGTCTAGATATATCTAGTAATACACATGTATACTACTGTATATGTGCACACCTCTATGACACACTGAGCTCTCAGGCACTGTTGTCTAGTCTGACGGCTGCTGGCACAAAAGCACATCTGAACCATTCCTTATTGCGCCTGGGTGGGATGAGCCTGGGAGGGGTGGGATATGGACCTGGCGTCTCTACTGTCTGGCCTAATATTAGACAGAACTGTCAACTCATTACACCTCGCTGAGAAATTCAAGAATCACTCAAATTCGAGTGGGGGGATTCGAAGGTTTGGACCCAGGCTTTCTACTCTCTGCTCCCTTTTTGTTCTACGTTGGCCTAAGGATTGGAAGTGTCTCTGATTTTTAAAGCTCATGTTGGGTGTTTACCAAGTACTGCATCAGTCTAAATCGCTGGCCAATTCCCCCACACAACAAACTGGAATGAGCTGACCCACATCGAATGATGCCGCTGCTCCTATCAGTTCAATCTACAGTAACATTGGGAAACGCAATGGGAGATGTTTCTGACACAGCGTCTCTGCCCCCACAATGCCTCATCCCTGTGGCATAGGAGTGTTTCCCATCCGTCCTCCAATCCAAGCCGGGAGACGTCCGTCACTTCGGGGGGCCTCAAGAGGGAGGGTGAGTATTTTTTTTCCTTCCGTGATTATCATGGTGTGACATCTTGAGTGGACAGTCGAGTGTGATGCTGGACGGACTTGGAGGGTCGGAGGGAGGGGCTATCGGCTGGGGACCGGGTGCTGAAGCAGTCCATTAACAGGCCGGGCGTCAGCCAGCAGAAAAATCCCACAGACCCAGCAGATGAAAGCCAAGTTTGCCAGTAATGACAAACAAATTAGGCTTGGCTTCAGGGAGATGGAACCTGCAGATGTGCTCGCCGTCCGCGTCCAGACAGGAGAGGAGAGGCTGGAAACCCAGATTGAATTACATTACTCATTTGCACAGCGGCCTCCTTTTCACTGGGGGCCGGGACAGGGCTGGCTGGACAAAAGGTCTGCTTTATGAGTGCTTTGCTGTACACGGAGAGCAGATGCTGAAGGCTAGGTGAGTTTTACACCTCGCTGACTCCGTAAGCCCTCCCTGTCACCGCTCAGATTTCCGCCATTGAAATAGTCGACCCACAGCGAACAGTCAGAGGCTGTATGGGTGGCAGACAGGTGTCTGAATAGGCCGTTTGGAACTGTGTTTCTATCTGGCTGGTACACACAGTCCCTTATGCCATGACAGTAAAGTTGTCAGCCTCAATACATTTTTGACCAGGCGGACTGACATTAGTTTGACGACTTCTCTGCCATGGCATAAGGGACTGCGTTTACCAGCTAGATAGTAACACAATTCCGAAAATGGCTTGGGTCTGAAACATCCCTGCTCAGACTAAACCTCATCACTTGGCCAGGTTAAAAGTGAAGTTACCTAATGGTGTCGCAATGTAATTTTGAGGTTGGCCCTGTGTTGAATATTCTGAATATGAGTTACAAATGTGCCTCAGTGAGATGATACATTTGTCAATCCACAACTAAATACTGTAATTCTGTTATGGTGAATCCCTCGCCACTCATTTCAAAGTTGATCTCTCCAATGAGGTTCCGAAATGTCATCCATACTGTGCTGTAGATGTTCTCAAGTAAGCATTTCTTTGTACGTTGTACCCGTGCACTGTAAAATAAAATCCTAGGGTCACTGGGATGTAAACCTTGTCAATAAGTACTTCTGTACCCTGACCTTTCCTCTCACCATCAATTGTATTTGTATTTGTTAATAAATTTGAAAAGAGATGCACTTATGATTTCTGTCGACTAGTAGTTCTCATACCTACGTTGAATGCATTTATTGTCAGTCTGTGTCTTCTAAATGGCCGTAATGCATCAATATCACACTGTCATTTTATCCTACAAATACTCGTCCATTTACAGATCGTAATTCGTTGGAACAGCAGCTCCCCACGCTCGCAGACAATGACTCACGACGAGGTGAAAGCAGAGTTGGGAAAACAAGGGCACATTCAATGTGACACTGACAGGCTTCAATTCCTCAAAACTTTAGAACGAAACAAACGAGAGAAGTGATGTGAAGCGTCCACAACCTGGTTCCTGCCGACGACGGGAGACGTCTGGAAAAATTAATGAGGTCACTCGTTTGATCGGTTTACAATATATTTCGCGGTAGGTGGGCCAGTCTGTTGTCTGGCGGCAGCGGAAAGCGCATGACATTTGCCTAATTAACTTGTGGCCATTTGCAACACCTCGGCTCCTGTCTGTCACCGTGGGAATCTAACGACGACACCGGCCGCATTCGCCGCACTAAGTCCTTCATTAGACCAAATGTCATTGGCTATTTTCTCTCTGATCTGTCTTCTCATCAGTCGTACACCTGTGTTTTTGTGTTCTCGACCTAGTGACGGTCGCTGGCGTGCGGCTGTTATGAAGGTCGTGCGGGGAGGGCGATGGCGGATCGTTGAGTTGGTCGTGCGTTCGGCTGCGGACGGGAGTTTCGTACTGATCAGGCAATGCTCTCTGAGGGACGATCGCCATGAAGGGGCACGATGTGTAGGAGTGTGAAGGGCAGTGCACTGTATGGGGGAGGTATGTGTGTGTTTGTGTGCGTGTGTGTGCAAGCGTGCGTGTGTGTGCAAGCGTGCGTGTGTGCGTGCTTTCACAAATACACTTCACGGTCAATGCACATTCACATTTGTATTTATACAAATGAAAATAAATGAGTTGTGAAGGCTGCAAATCGAAATGAGTTGTAAAAGTACAGTAGCATGGACACTCTTCCTGTTCACATGTCGACATTTAACCGATATTGCTTTGTGTCCGACCTTCTCAGATATATATCATCTCCACGTTCTTCTCATGTCAATATATCTGTGCCTCGTGAGTGACTGCAATATCCTTTCTAGATTGGATCGTTCTAAAGAGCTGATCTTCACATGTGTGTGTGCCCGTGGATGCAGTCTGCTTATCTGACAGGCCATAGCGCCATAAAGTTGATAGAAGTGACAGCCCCGCCCCCTCTCCACACACACACACACACACACACACACACACTCCCCTCACACCCGGAGATGGCCCTTTTAGTGGCCGTAAACGACAGGCTGACTGACAACCCCAGGATTTCACCCTTATTACACCTGGATAGCCGCGGTCAAACAAGGCTTTTACTAGGAGGGCCTCTTCAGCTCTAACGCTGTAGCTACCCAACCCCGGCATTGGAAGATTCCGGAAGCCTCCCTTTCTTCCGTTTCCCCCTCTGGCTTGACAAGCATAGTGTGGAAAAAAGCGAACAACTTTATACTTACCATCGAAATTCAATAAAGGAGTTTACAGGGGCCAAACAAGCGTGGAACCGCGGTGTAGTTTTTGACAGCTCAGGGAGGAGATATCGAGCTGGTCTGGTGTTTGGGCTGTCATTCTCTCTGGGCCTCTGATGACCACAGACATATCTCCTCCCCCTGGTTATTATATAGATGTAAAAATAAATCATTGAAGCCTAATCTGTCAAGGGCCCCGCACGGCAACAGACCTGTTACTGAGGCAAGATGGGGCTCATGCAGACAGGGGGAAAGCATTTGCCTCTCTCTCGCTCTCTAGTTCATGCCTCAAATCCTCGTTCTTTCTCTTTTTCTCTCTCTCTCTCTCTCTCTCTCTCTGGTACAGGTACTCATTTCTTCTTGTCCCCCGCTCCCGCCCCCATGCGCTCTCTCTCTCCCATTCTCCGTCTCTCACCCCCCACCTTTCTTTTTCTCACTCCTCCCTCACTCACTCTCTCTCTCCAGCTCTCTCGTTCTCACTTTCCCTCTCGCTTTAGCTTTTGCTCGCCCTTTTCCTCTCTCTCTCTCTCTCTCTCTCTCTCTCTCTCTCTCTCTCTCTCTCCCCTACCCCCTCCCAGGGGTCCCTGTGGGGCGATCGGGGCCTGGCAGGGTCTCGCAGTGTTATTGAACAGCATCTCCTCATCTTTCTTCTTATCGAGTGGCAGCAGCAGTAGCTGGGCCTGCCAGCCATTCCCTATTGCACCCCATTTGTCTTCATGTTCAGGCGGCTATTCTCAGTGCAGGACACCCTGCCCACCCCTTATACACACATACACACACACACACACCTGCGCGCGCACACACACACACACACACACACACACACACACACACACACACACACATACAGTGCACACACACACACACAAAGACACGTGCGCACACACACAGACACACACTCACACACACAGACCCCCCCCAACACACACACACAGATGCAGTGACACACATACACACACATTGTAAGTACCCATACTGTATGTACACACACACACAGACAAATTTTGCACATATACAATAATGTAGCTACCCCCCCCCCCCAACACACACACACACACATGCATGATAGACTAGCTGTCTCTCTCAGTGTGCGGACACCATAGCTGACCTAGCTAGGGGAAACGATCTGCTTTAAACCACACATTTTCCATCCTCTCCCACCAAACCTCATTTCCCTGAAATGGTATGAAGGACTACTCGAGTAGCATACAGCATACAGTGTACTAGTATGTGTGCTTGTCTGGATGAGGAAAGACACTCATACACATGTACAGTACCTCTGTGCATGTGTATGCAGGGGTGAAAATTAACTTTTTGGCTCACGGTGAGTCACCTGCCAAGGGGACTGTAGATGAAAATATCTACCGGCCAAGTATTTATTTTTTTCAGATAGCCTTCCGAAATCTAGTCGCCAATTGGAAATTTTACCTGCATTTGGCCGGTATGTATGTGTGTGTGTATGTATGTATGTGTGTGTGTGTATGTATGTATGTATGTATGTATGTATGTATGTATGTATGTATGTATGTATGTATGTATGTGTGTGTGTGTGTGTATGTATGTATGTATGTATGTATTCCTTGTTCTTTTTCATATTCATTCACTTTATGTATATTCTGCATTTCCAACCTTTGCTGTAATCTATGTTAACATGTAAACACATACATACACACACACACACATAAACACACACACACACACAAACACTGTTGAGCCCATATGCAACACAATCATCCGGATTGTGTTAAATCCTCTGCAAAGTTATGAATGACACTCTAATAGCAAAGTAAATTGTCCGAGGAAAAAAATCAATTTAGAAAATTGCTTGGATTCTTGCAGGCCTGTTCCATTGTCATTAAGAGATCACAGAGTGGGGTGAGGATGAAATGAATGTCCCCTTGTGCTGAGGGGAGCAAGTGCATAGCTAGCACTACTGCCTCTAAGGGCAGATTAATTTAGCTACTTACTCCTCCTGTCTGGTAATTCTCCTTTTCCTCCTCTAATACTTGCTCGAAATGTGGAAAATATGTTAAAGGAGTAGTAAAGGGAAAATGCATGTTTAGCCCTGTTTTAGGGTTACTTATGATCATATACAATGGTTCAGATCAAAACGATCAAAACAAAACTAGCACTTTTGAGAAAGTCTGATAATTGCTCTACCACCGTTTAGGTCATACAATGGATGTGGGTGGGCATCTTGAAAAATCATTCAAAAACATGTTAAACTCTTGATTTCAAAGACAAGAAGCTCACCGAGGGGCTAATTGGTGTCCGTTGGTGTTCTGACATCAAATTCGCTGCAAAGTATGAATCCTGTAGGGTTTTATTGATCATTTTATGAAATCCATTGACTTGTATTGAAGTGACCGTTGTAGATGTGTAGATCAATCCATAGAGGGGATTCAAAGCGGAACTACTTACGGTAGCTTTTGTTATTGTTTATGTTGCTAGGCTACCTAGTTTGCGGAAGTTTACACATGTATGTGCTGCGACTAAATAGTTCTATGCTAAATATTTAAAAAAGCCTCTCCAGATGAGCTAGAATTTTACTTTATAGCAAATTATATGTCAGAACGCCAACTAACACCTCGTGAGTTTCTTGTCTTTGAAATTGAGAGTTTGACATGTTTTTTGAATGATTTTTCAAGGTGCCCACCCACATCCATTGTATGACCAAAACGGTGGTAGAGCAATTATCAGACTTTCTCAAAAGTGCTAGTTTTGTCAACGTTTTGATCTGAACCATTGTATATGATCATAAGTAACCTTAAAACTAAGTTTTAACTTTAAAACTTAACTAACTAGGCTAAACATGCATTTTCCCTTTACTACTCCCTTAAGAATATGACATACAGTAGCAAGGGACATTATTTCCTTCTTTGATGAAACATTTATTAGTCTACGTTATGTCCTAGGCCAGACTGCTGACCATTTGTAGTTCATGGTTGTTTGGTGTGAGGCCTAGCTGAAGACCTCTTAGCCTTTTCAAGCGAAAACCCCAAACAATCATTTTCTGGTTGAAACAAAACATTCTCGTAGTATCTGCCTTGATGAGGTAAGATTGCAACAGCATTACAATACATTGTGTGCGTGGGGCATTTGAGCATATTTCACTCTGAAGCTTGAGAATAGTTTATTTACAGCTTGAGAATAGCTTGACGACATTTGAATCAAATACTTTGCAGTTGGGTTTCAGATATAATCAAAAATGGAAAGTGGATGAAATGTACCAAAAGTAGAGGGCAATACACAACAACTTCCACATTTACCATATGTTGTAGACTACGGATATTTAATGCGAGTCAAGTTCAAGTAAATAAACCAGGGTTTTTTCATGACAAGGCGTTCTCTCTGCATGGCAACATGTCACTCAAGCTTAAAATAGATCACTCTCCCTTGTCTCGCTCTGATAATTAGCTCCGACAAGCAACGGCAGGCGCGCGCGCGGGCAGATACGGTAGCACTAGCGAGCGAACAGTCGCCAGGCAGAAGTCCTCTGGAGCTGTCTGTTCCTGGGTGACCACCATTCCCTCTGCCCCGACCTGAACATCCCCCCAGGGGGGGCGGCGGCGTACACATTCACAGATTGTGAGGCTCGAATCAGACGGAAGCACCCAAAGACGCAGCATATGTTACAACGACATAGTAGCATACTTAGGCCTCATCGGGGGATGAAGATCATATATAGTAAATAAGGTGGCGTGTCCATCAAGCCCAACCCTGAAGTGAGTAGGCCTAAACGACATGTTTGGAGGGTGCGGCCGCTTGGTAGGGTGTGCTTGTACATGTTTACGTGACCATCAGTGCACCGTTGCCGTGGCTATTGTTGAATATGGAGGCCTATGATTGTGTGGGACTGTGGGGGCGTAATGTGTTTTGTCTGTTGAGGTGGTTAAGTGTTTGTGTGCGTGTGTGTCTGTGTTCGTATTTATATGCCACAAGAATGCGTGGGCGTTGTCTATATTATCTGCGGGATCCTATACACTCCTGCGATGATGACAGATATCAGATCCACCCGTTCGTTGGCCCGTGCGCCCTCACAGTGCCTTCCCAAAGACGTTAGCCCGGCGAACGCTAACAGGTCCCTAGGTAATTACTCAGAGAGGCCAGCCACATCAATCAACCGGGACGCCGAGGTTATGTTCAGGTGGTTTGAAGGTGACAGACATAACTGTACATCGCACTGCTCTCCAAAGAGTCTCAAGGTTGATGCTTTACCCCCAGAGAATATAACTGCAGAAGAGAAGATGGAACGGGAATGACAGCTGCAAAATGGATCAACCCACACCACCCTATGACAAAAGAAGAGAGTGTAGTGGACCGAATCCTTTGTGTGAGAATAATGCAAAGCCTGCTTTAAATGGTACAATTTAGGCCCCTCGCAATTATTTCAACCAAGCATAATGAATAACTTGATTTGGGAAAGCAGAAACACACTTTTTAGAACCTGACATTGTTTGTAATGACAGTTCTAGAGAGAAAATGTGATTTGTGCATACACCCCTTTTTATTTTCATGATGGAAAACCCACTGAAACACAGACTCACTACATTATTGATTGCTTCCATATTCAATTTCTCTTCCTATTCGTCATGTAGCGCCACTCAGACTCATTCATAACCTGCTGCAGGGCAGGGGGTTTTAACCTGTTCCCACCCCCAATCCTTTTAAATGCATTCCATTTACATTTGATTATGCCACCGGTGAATGCTGATTGGAAAGAAACATTAGCCAATAAAAGGCAGGACCAACTCATGTTTATTTTAAGTGCATGTGTATATGACGACTCACATGCAGCAACATTAGCAGCTTCTGATATTACTAGTGAATGATGGAACATGCACACACACACACACACACACATACACACCTCATACAATCGTAACACATCATGCAACAAACAAAATTCCCTGGGGGAGTAGGTTTCATGCATTTGACATTGGCGTACTATATTTTGATCCGAGTTATGACTTAACGTCCCGGGAGACATGGAGCCAGGGACATAAACCTTGGCTTTATATCACTAGGAAAACAAATAAACAAACAAATAGACCTCTTATGCTTGCATCCGTGGGGATCGCCAGACCCCCCCATCATCCCCTGTGTGTATTGTTGTTAATGTGTGTATTGTTAGTGTGTGTGTGTGTGTGTGTGTGTGTGTGTGTGTGTGTGCTTCTGTGCGTGTGTGCATGTGTGTGCATGGATACTGAGTTTGTTCATATGTAATCTGTTTTTATGCTTTAACTGTGAAGCACCTTGAGTTGCATTCATTTGTATTGATAAGGTGCTATATAAATAAACGTGATTTGATTTGATCCCGTCCCTTGAGTTAGTGCTGCTTTGTCAGTGCCCCAAAACCTCGGCCTCCCAGTGGCACATGTTAGCTGTGCTGAGAAGGTCAATTAAATGAAGATTATGGAAAACAAACTGTAGTAGCACAGTGCAAAAAAAACAAAATGGGCCCTACTTGTTTATTTGTGTGTGGGTGCTCGACGATCTGAACGAATTAAGCTTTTATTTGTGAAAATGAAAAATGAATTCCATTACATTAGTCATCATTGCCGTCAACTCAAGCGATTAGAGGGCCACCACCACCTTATTTCATACTAGTATAATGAGATGTTTGCTCTGACATTTGGGGCATAAGCACTCGGGTCCATACATCCTCAAATACCATCTTATCTCATGTTTAATTCATGATTTATACACTATGATGATGCATGGAAAGTGCAGTGTGAACAGCAAATCATATTTAGAGTGTGATTCCTCTTGGTCATTTCTTAATTTCCTGCCGTAGTAGAGCATTGTATAGAAGATCAATATGACTGAACCAGCTCACTCTGCAAACATGGATGCTTTATGAGAAATTTGGCATTGATCATTTGGTATCAATGAATAAAAAACTATAAGAAATGATAATGTATAGATGATGTAATATGTATAGATAGATAATTAACTGTACACAAATGGCATGTAAACAGTTATGAATGGTCAGTAAATGATTACTAAACATATACCCAGAAACACTGTTACAGTACCTTTGCCCTTGTCGGTGCTGGTCTGAAGATGTGAATCTTAGAAAATGATTGCCATGGACAACACATGTTGCCTGTGCTTTTGTAGTTTAACAAAGTCTAACTAAAATAAACTAATACCCAGGCCTCTGTATCTAGGATGATTTATGTCTGGCCCAGGTCCCATAGTGATGAGAGGAGTTTGGGAGGCTAACGAGCGTCGGTCAGGCTAATCGTTATTGATTTATGCTGGTGGTGAACCTGGATATCCTTCACTGATCCACAACATGGATTAACCACGAGAGCCCGCTGTCAGGATGAACAAGGCCTGTCTGCCAACCACAACGGAGAGTCCATTTGAAGGGTAAACATGGCAACTGAAGTGGAGGTGACTGACAAACAGGAACAGACACACACACACACACACACACATGCTTCTCAGCATAATAGGGACGAAAGCTAGGCCAACTTGTGATATTCCCACTCTATTACCATTCTTCGAGAGTCCGCCGCTACCGCCACGGGAGACCGAAGATCGCGCTCGCACGCAGGGCGGCTCGGACGATGTCGACATGACTTTACAACAGCCGGCGCCGATTTTGTCCCTCCCGCCATCTGATGAAGAAGACGATGGCTTTGAGGCAGTAATGGATTAGTAATGGAGGCCGGCGGCTCTTCTTCTGGTGGACTCGGACATGGGTCCTTTCACTGCGACCTCCCCTAGCTGCTGGAGAGAGCCGCACATCATCTCAACATCCCCGTCTCGGAAGCTGCTGCTGTGATGGGGCTACCTCTCCGGGGCTCCGTCTGCTACGGGCTTCCCTCCCAGCCTGCCTCTCGTCTCCTTCCCGCTATGCCCACCTGGAGACCCTCGGACCCCTGGAGAGCTACGAGGGTAGCCGGCTGGGATGACATTGTTACAGGTGGCTCCCTTATACTGGAACCCGACATCGCTGCCGTTCTCATGCCCAGTCCCTCCGCTGGACCGGGAAGCCGCTGATGCCTGACTCCAATGACAAGACGACCCAGTCCTTGGTGGACAAGAGCTATGCTCTGGCGGAGCAGGCCGTCGCTGCCACCTCTTCCAATGCTTGTAGTAGTAGTAGTAATAGTAGTAGTAGTAGTAGTAGTAGTAGTAGTAGTAGTAGTAGTAGTAGTAGTAATAGTAGTGGTAGTAGTAGTAGTAGTGGTAGTAGTAGTAGTAGTAGTAGTAGTAGTAGTAGTAGTAGTAGTAGTAGCAGTAGTAGTAGTATATATTTCAAATAAGAAGACAGAAAATGTATGACATGGATAATGGTGTGGACGGACTGAGGATGAGAGAGAGAGTGAGTGAGAGAGAGAGAGAGAGATAGAGAGAGAGAGAGAGAGAGAGAGAGAGAGAGAGAGCTGCTGTGACCAATGTGGATTGTCATGCCGGTGGTACTATAGCTTCATAATGTGTATGTTCCCTCCTATAACGTTCTCAGTCTGTGACACGCCTTATTTACGATCTGTCATGGCCGTGTGTGATGAACAGATTTACCATCGGGGGTGGTCATGTCCAGGATATGTTAACATCTCAAACGAACACAGCACCAGCCTAATGGATGACGGCTTTCAAACGCGGTAACAAATGCCGACGCGCTTGTTAAGTAATGCGTTTTCGCCGCCTCTCTGCGTGCACTCGGTGACGTCATCCGAGAGGGAGAGTCGGGGGAGGGGCAGTGATGCGCGTCACTGTACGGAGAGACGGCGTCACGTGTAAACGAACAGACCGGCGGGGTAGTGGGTGTCACCGGAGCTTTGTGGGGTTGCCCACATGCAAGCAGTCGTTCCCAAGGGAGGGGTTTGTGGGTAATCTGCTGGCTATGATGGAGCGCAGAGGCCAGGGTGATGACAACGGTCACCGTGTCAGACAGGGGGAGGCTGTGTTACACACATCACAGATGATTTATACCTCAGTCCATCCTCTCTTTAGTGACCTTCCTAGTTTACTCTCAGTCCAGTTCATTTCTCATTCACATTAGACTCTATATGAGCAAAGAAACGGTTCAGATAGGATTTTTATATGGATCACAGCTGCTACACAACATGAGCACCTGTTTAGTAAAGAGCATCAACATGCGTGTGTCCCTGTGTACTGCTCTCATCCGCCATGAGCTCGACAATGAGATAGCTCAAGAGTACTTTAGACGCTCACGTCCCATAACACCGTGGTGGAGAGAGAACCTTGGGGGCCATTTTGAATACTCCCACGTTAAATGAGGCATGTAGTTAATCATGCATGTGAGTGCTCACTGATGTCCTCTACAGACTCCCTCATACCACATGGTCCAGCATGATGAAATACGTCCCTGCATGCTATCAATGATGTTACCTACAATAGCTAGAAGCTAACCGTGTGTCCTAGCTATGTATGGATGTTGGAACATTGCGAAGTACCCTTGGCGGTCTGGTCTGTCTGGCAGTCTGAACAACAGTGGAACATAGTTTGTGGATCCAACATTTAATGGGTTCTTCGTTGGCCCCTCGCTACACCCCTAGCACTCAAACAATCAAACTGACAGTTGCCAGCAAAAAAACGTAACCTCCTCCCCCAGACTTTGTCCTGGGCAGAGGTAATAAAGAGTGGGATTCATGATCAAATAGAATGCAACACACTGATATTTATGTATGCCTCCTACACAGCTAGCATACATCAACAAACCTGTACAGCAGATGCCTGGAGAAAACAGGGTGGAGAGAGAGGGATGACAATCAACTCAACGGAATACAAGAGACGTGTGTGTATGTACACACCCCCACACACACACACACACACACACACACACACACACACACACACACACACACCTAGTCACTCCCTCACACACACACACACACACACACACACACCTAGTCACTCCCTCACACACACACACACACACACACACACACACACACACACACACACACACAGAGTAACTCTCTTTGCCTCATATCCGCTACATTGCTACAACACATCCTCTGACAGTGTGGCCCATAAATGCTTGATGCCCTGTGCTAGTGAGAGCATGAGTACAAGCTTTTACCAGGGGTGATGCTAACCCTGACAAGACAGGAGGAGGTCAGTGAAGCTAACAACTGCTAATGCTAGGGTCAATGGACCGGGGCTGGGGGAATGTCTGTCACACACACACACATACACATATGCACGCACATGCACACACATGCACACACGCACACACACACGCACATATATACACACACATACACACACACAGAGGGAGAGAGAGAGCGGGAGAGAGAATGAGAAATAAATACATTATTTGCCAGTACTTGAAACAACAGAATAATCAGCCTAACAGAACAGAACCGAACAGACCAGACTCTTATAACGTAATAACAATGATGTTAGATGAGACATGATGAAGTGTTTCTCATCATCTTTTCTCTTGTCAGGCATTCTCAGAGAGAGAGAAAGAGCAAGAAAGGGAGAGCGAGAGAGAGAGAGAGAGAGAGAGAGTGAGTGTGTGTGTGTGTGTGTGTGTGTGTGTGTATACGTGTGTGTGTGTATACGTGTGTGTATACGTGTGTGTGTCCTGTTTCAGCCTGTCATGGTAGATCTCTGCCTGGGAAGCAGCAGCCATGTCCTGTAGAGATTTGACAAATTAAAGCAGCACTTAAAGTATATGGGCCTGATTAGCCCTAGTGTTGAAATGACGGTAGACACCAAGAGCACTTTTACATGCATGCATGCTCTCTCTCTCTCTCTCTCTCTCTTTCTGTCTACCCCAGTACCCAACCCTCACCCTTCTCCTCTGTCTGTCTTGAATGATCTCTCTCTCTCTCCCTCTGCCCCCATATGCACCTCTCTCCATCTGTCTGTCTGTCTGTCTGTCTGTCTGTCTGTCTGTCTGTCTGTCTGTCTGTCTGTCTGTCTGTCTCTCTCTCTCTCTCACCCCCCCCATGTCTGTTTCATTCCCTCTCTCTCTATCTCTCTCTCTCTCTCTCTCTCTCTCTCTCTCTCTCTTTCTCATTTCTAGAGTAAGTGTGCTCCCTAGTGTTCTCTCTCTCCTCTCTCTGTCGGTGTCGGTGGGGGAAAGGGGGGAAACATGCTATCACTCACATACAGTACAGTACAGTACAGTACATTAACATTAACATTAACATTAACATTAACATTAACATTAACATTAACATTAACATTAACATACACATGAACATGAACATGAACATGAACATGAACATACACATGAACGTGAACATACACATGAACATGAACATGAACATACACATGAACATACACATGAACATACACATGAACATGCACACTGATGTAATGTAGTCTCTACTATTGAGACTGGAAGATCTGAGAGCCATAGTCAAATACAAAGAGATTTGAAACAAATAGATAAGTGACACACACACACACACTCTCTCTCTCTCTCTTTCACACACACACACACACACACACACACACACACACACACACACACACACACAACATGTACACACTTCAACTCATGAATAAAAGCACTCTAATAAAAGCACTGTGTGCACACTGATAGTGTAAACAAATTGTGTTGTGTACAAGTCAATAAATGTTAATATAAACACATATAAACTCAACTAATGGAAACATGCAACATCAATACTAATATAGAGCTAGTATCTGTCCTCTCTGTCTGTCTGTCTGTCTGTCTGTCTGTCTGTCTGTCTGTCCGCATGTCTGCATTTTTGTCAACCTGATAACATTCATATTTGGCACGGATATCCAGACAGACAGTGACGGAGCCTGATTTTTTAATTAATTTACATTTTGGCAAATTTTAACAGAAAATACTGCTGCAGAGCCATCCCTCCTCTCACAATGTGCTGCGCCAGCACTTATGTCAACTGCACCCAAGTCAAGCCAGCCAAGAGAAATATTGTTCTGAATACTGAATACACCCCCGCCCAGATACAAACAATGAACATCCTCGCGCCAGTGTTCCAGCTGGCTACTCTAGAATTATTTTGCCCAAAATTAGTGTGGCTGCCCAAACACTGAACTATTAGCTCGCACCAGCATTCCAGGTAACCTACTCTAGAATTACTTTGCTGTTGCTCACCTCTGCCCACAATTAGTGCATTATATTGCCCAATAGTAGTAGCTAGCCAGCTAGCTTGCTAACATTAGCCAAACCAAACTATCATTCAGGCAGGACTTGTTCTACTACAGTCACTTAAAATTAATTCATGCTATTGTGTACCAGGCACGTGCGGGGGGGGGGGTCCTCTTGGAATGACGGGACCACTATTTAATAGGGATTAAGCAGCAAACCGAGAGTCTGATCTCTCGTTTGCCATCTGATTTCAAGCAGCAAGAAATCTGCATCAACACTCAAGCAACACTACACTACAGTATGAATGATTGTTTTCCATAACTATTATTTTGCCAGGTGTCCACTACTACTGTACAGGTACATGAAGATGCTTGGACTATCCTTGGAAATTAATGTCACAGCATCATCTATTCTTGCAGTTTGCATTATCTCGAGAATGTTACATTTGTCCAGCTAGCATCCAACTACTATATCCCTAGATTATTGTTGTACAAAATTATAAGAACTTGAACTATTGGCCCATTTTTTATGTAATTTTTGAATGCCAGCTTTTCCACCATCTAGGATTGGATTTCCTAGCTGTTAACACCCTATAGGGAGACAAACACCCTAAACATACCTGTGAAATTTCAGACCAATCAGACTTGTGGTTTATGAGAAGAAACTTTTTGAAAGGTTTTGCCAAATTTTCAACCTGCAGCCAGATCCATCATGGTGGAGACTATGGCAAATGGCAAGTTTGTTTTGCATGAGGAATGATGTAGCCTAAGTGTACCAACTTTCATACATTTTCATCCAATGGGGTTGAAATTGCAAGCATTGTATGCTAAATTGCTCATTATAGCACCACCTATGGGCAAATCTGCAAATGCTTTGACTTGGTGCAACATGGTAGGGCCATATTTGTGTACAGTGAGTTTCAAGGCCTTAGATTATTGTTGTACAATGATGAACACTTGAACTTAGCAACCCAATTTTTTGACTTTTTTTTATTTGTAAACGCCAGTTTCTCCGCCATCTTGGAATGGATCTCTTAGCCGTGAATACCCTATAGGGAGACCCTAAACATACGTATGCAATTTCAGACCGATCGGACTTCCGGTTTATGAAGAGAAACTTTTAGTAGGTTTTGCCAAATTTTCAACCTGCTGCCAAATCCATCATGGTGGAGATCATGGGTCCAAATTGCAAAGTTGTTCCTCATGTAGAATGACATACGTCTACCAAGTTTCATACATTTTCGTCAATCGGGGTGGACATGGCAGCATTGTACGCTGAATTGCTTATTATAGTGCCACATATGGGTGCATCAGGGTCTGTAGTTGAGACATGCCAAGTTAAATAATTTTTGGTTGAGGACTTCAAGAGTTATTTGACGGCGTCAAGGAAAATAATAAGAATACCAACAATTACAATAGGGTTCTACGCACCTTCGGTGCTTGACCCCTAATAATAATAATAATATAGTAGAACCCCAGTTATCTGAACCCAACGGGACCGAAGGTCGTTCGTATCTCTGAAATGTCCGGATGACTGAAACTTATGTTAAAATGCACCAAATTCAATAGGTGGTATATACTTGTTTCATATCGACTCATAATAGACAGATAAATACCCTTAATTACTTGTGAAAATGCATCAAAATTGCAATCAAATAGCCAATTAAACTCATATAGCCTAGCCTATAATAGGTCTATAGTAGCCTATAATAAAATAAATGAATTTCCACTTGAATGCGGGCTTTGATCAAATACAGTACTTTATTCTCAAATGAGGCCCACGCTGTATCGATAGGCGACTGTATTCGCAGAACAAAATGGTATAACTTAAAAACAACCCAACAACAATTAGAGCAAATGATAATCAATAAATAAATAAATGAAATGACAGAAGTTGTCGTGTCTTAGGCTATTGTAGCCTAAAAGAAAGTCTCTAAAACAACCGATAGGCTAACGTGGCCTAGGCTGTAGGCTATTATTTAACAAATACAGTAAGCCTAATATAGGCTAATCTACATGCTCACAACATGTCTGTGTTCCTGAAGTCCATTAACTGGGAACGAAAAATGACTCGATGCTCATCTGCTTCAGGTTGCTAACGCGCTTTCTGGCTACCAAGGAATGCAGCTCTCGCTCAGCAGACTCGTTTGCATTTTGCGCTAGACATTAGAGTAACAAAGAAATGAAACGTGACAGTAGGCTACAGCCTACAGGCAACATGTAGGTCTACATACAGTTCTGTTTTTATTCACAGTAGGATACAGTAGGCTACTGTAATGAAAATCCCACCAGTAACCAGATAGCAGGCAAAAAAAAGAAAGAAACGTATTTTAAGCCTGTCCGGTAGACCGGGAGGTTCGGATCTCTGAAGTTCGGATGAGTGGGGTCCTACTGTAATAATAATAATAATTATTATTATTATTATTATTACTACTATTAATAATAATAATAATAATTTATAATAATAATATATAATAATAATATATAATAATAATAATACAAATAATAATACACATAATAATAATAATAATAATAATTGTTATAATTATTATATTCTTGTTATTATACATTTGGATGAATCCCAAACTATGGCATAATCATAATAGTATGATGTGGGTTGTAGTAAGATTCCATGTTACACTCTCTGAATATTGTTTGGTAGTAGTAAAGTTTGGCTGGTTACATTACGCTGTTGTTGATGTTCTAACATTTGGATACAGTAACATTTGGATACAGTGCCCTTTTTAAAATGTTTGCATCTTCCCTTCTAAAGGTCTCAGCACGGCCCTGTTGTCTACTCTGTACAATAATCTACAAACCAAGGTACTGCTGCTCTATCATTCAGACGGAACTTTGTCGTGATGCTAATGTTCTCTATGTCCTACTCCATTCACTTATGCTATCAGCATTAGCGATCAGAACATGAAAATGTCTTCTGGTCGATCTAGTGGTCAGTAAACTCGACCAGATGTCAAAAGGTGGACATTGCTGTATCCCTCAGCCAACAGAATCTAGCAATGTGCTTTTGAGCTATTTGCAGTCGATTAGTGTTGTTCTAAGCACAGAGAATAACTACCCATTGACCGGGGGGGGGGGGGTTGATGGGTGTATTGTGTAATAGGCCAATTACTGATTGCTCCAACGGGTATCAGCACTACTCTACATTAAATGTATACTTACACAATAAAACCCAACACTGGCACTGTAGGCTTACTGTACATTACTCAAGAGATTGCTCACACACAAGATCAGCTGTGTTAAATGGCTGCGTGTCGCATTGCACTCGTACACCCCTCAGACTCACAGCTGCACTCGTGTTGAAAAGGATTCTGTCATCAACTCTTTTTATTTGACAGCTGCTCAAAAAAGGCCTATAGTCCTACGTATCTATGGCTTTTTTTATATTATCCACAGGACATGTTTTCTCGGCTCCAACACTTGGGGAGGGGGGGCTTAAGGGATAAGGGGAATAGTCTATAAGTTGCAAAAGCCCCATGAAAATGCATGTTATGTGCTCCATAAGCCAATTGTTAACTGAAAGTGATAGGCACCTCTACACCCACCCTCGTGTGGCCTACATATCTCTGCAGCTTTTATGAACTGACGGTCATTCGGACGCCTCGTTCTCCCCTGGCTCCGTCCTTTCTAATTTAATTTTAACCTTTCCATAAATTCTCACTCCTTTCTGAGCCAAAAAGATAGGGAGAGAAGGATATTTTGTGGTTTCAATTGAAAGTTTGAAGGTTGTGATTGAAGGAGTGCCGGGAGCAGATGTGGTGATGGGACGAGGACCCAGGAGGGTGGAGGGGGCTGACTCAGCCCAGTGACAGGCCCACACGTTCCCCTTTGTGCAACAGCACCACATGCATTGCCAGGCTTCAGTATTCAGGATTACCTAATTAGCGAACTACAAGCCAACATCAAGATCCACTTGATACTACCCAACAAACCACACACGGATCAACCCCTGTACGGTGATAGGCCCCGAACTCATGTTATTCCTGTGAACCTGACAGATTTATGTGGAGAGACAGATTTATGTGTGAAGAGACTCGAATATTGTTGTGACCTAGTGTAAGTATAATGTGCCTTTTTTTGCAGTATGTATGTTAATGTTGAAATTAACAGCGAATAATTCTCTACAAATAATGAGTGAGACAACAAAGGTTCAATGACCTCAACACCTCAATTAGTGTTTGGTTCATGTATCATAAATGACAATAAAACACTGTGGCAATTTATCATCGATCCTAAAACCGACGGCTCTCAAAGCTCAGTTTTTCTCGGCATGCGTGTTCGTCACATTAGTGTCTTTAACAAGTATCACCTGCTACACCATGGTGTGCCCCACGCGGCGTGTCGTATTACCACTTGACTGTAGTGTGTATGACGCACGCGCATGCTGGGAAAAACAGAGCTGTCGGTTTTCGGACCGATGATAAATTAGTTGCAACAGTGTGTTTATTGCTGTTTATGTTACAGGAGACCACAGCACTAACTGAGGTAAGACCCATGGCAAGCCTTGGACATTGCTTTGGTGAGTTCTGCCTTTGTTTGGACTTAGTACATTGACCTTCTCTAATGTGTGCTGTTTTCCAATACTTTGTTACAGGCTGGAATATTAATGCAGTGGCCTGGGGTCTTCCTCCAGGACAGCAGGGGGTTAAGAAGTCGGGTGCTATTAGAGTATGTATTCTTGGTTGATTACCTGCATTTCATTGGGGGGGAAGTGTCCACAGTAATTGGCCCAGAGGTTTAAGGGGGTGGGGGGTAGGAGGCCAAAGGAGGGGGGTTAGAGGATGCTGGGAATTGATGCTGTGACTGGTTGTTACCTAGCTAGTTAAGTTAGCCAAATTCACTCTTTAGACGCCAAGTCACTCTTTAAGATTAGTCTGTCAGCAGTTTGGGCTTGCCCATCCTGTTTGTTGTTTTGAGTGGTTTACCTCTGGGTTAGCTGTACACTGCGGCAGGGAATACATCTGGGCCGACTAGTAAAAAAACTACCATCTTGTTCTCCTTCCTTACTGTCTAGCTACAACCGTCCCAGCTTTCTGAATACTAAGGCCAATACTGTGACAGCTCCTCTGTCAGTCTGCCTTAGATTTTAATACCTATTATATTTATATCTCAGAGTAGAAGAAAGTATCCCTCCAAAATAAAAAGTAAAATAATAAATAAATAAAAACACGTTGCTGGGCTTACTGTATGCCTAGAACTAATAAAATCAGGCAACAGTTTAAAATAAAATTGGTATACATTTTGGTACAAAGCGGGGTATGAAATGTACCAGTATTAAATCTACAAGAGTGCTCAGACATAATTTTATCTTTGTGTTCTATCAATACATGTCAACATACACGCTAGCATCCACTCAATAAGTGGATTATTCTCCACTCATACTGTAAGCGACAGCATGTATCCCTCACCATTCATAAGGGCAAAAAAAGATGGAGATGTGTAGGAGCCCCTTTCTCTGCCACACAGGAGTAATCTGAGAGAGCTTGCCTTGAGGGAGTCTTTTAACAAGCTCATACAGACAGCACTATGCTATCCATGCAGCTGTGTTTAAGTATCAGGCATTTTAAAGACTAAACGGCAAACGGCAAAGGCCCCCACCAAAATGTCAGCCTCCACAAACACAACAACCGGGAGAGGGAGAAAATGGAGGGAGACAGACAGAGAGGAAAGGGGCCTCCTGTTTCTCAAGAAAGACTACCTCTCCCAGAACGAAAGGGGCAATGGGGGTAAATTTGATTAGCAATTACCCCTCAGATTATCAGTCGTCTTTTGAAGTTGATTGGCTTCCTGGAGTCTCTGCTGGGGAGAAAGTCTTGCGGGGATTTGACCCCTGGCGACCTGTAGGGGAGCCCGGTGTGACCCTGGATGACCCTGGATGTGCCCCATGTACATCAGTCAAACAGTCCATCCCCATCAGCCAACACATGTCATTTATCTTTGCCCCCCCAGCATTCACCGCCCAACCCTTGACCCAAACGACACACACACACACACACACTCCTTCTACACACACTCCCCCCCCCCCCCCCCCCACACACACACACACGTAAGCATGCACACTCCACACATGTGCACTCACACACACTCGCAAAACCTTTAATAGAGCAGCTGTTTTACAGGGAAATCTAATTGACACACCCGGCCGTGCCATAATGCAATGGTAACAGAACCTCAGAGACCAGCCCTGATGGGGCTAATGCTATCATTCCAGCCACTGAGGTGACCAGAGTGAGGGTTTAAGAGGGGGATTCCATTACCTAGCGTCAGTAATTGGTTAATGTGTGAAAAGAATGAGAGACAGAGAGAGAGAGAGAGGTTTAATTGACATTTTACCCTATACAATTTCTAACATTTATTTATTCTTAGTTCCTCCATTTCCAAAGTTATTTGCCCCCATTTGACTGGAATGTAGTCCACCATCCCGGGGTTGGCCGTCAGACACAACGCTGTAGAGGCGCCAGAGGGCAACCAGATTTCCACATTTCTGCAACCAGACCCGGCCCTTTATCAGAGAGAAGAGACGGGCTTCCGTCCGAAAGCTAGAAGAGATGGCCGTCCCATCACCGCCCCGTGCAATACACACGCCCCGAAACCCCGCTTGCTTTTCCACTGTAGGCAGAGACGGTGGCTAACGAACTGCCTTCACTCTAATTACAATGTCTGTTAGTATTTCCCCCCTCAATCTCCGCTCCGTTCATCAGAACAGAAGCGAGCCGGGAGCAGACAGTGTGTGATGACAGGGCTCCTCTCAGAGGCACTAGCAGGGATAGAAGCACACTGATGAGGCCTACTGAGAGAGAGAAAAACTGCCGTTGCGATCCGCCCTGATGATCAGACTCACTGGGATGCAACAGGATCCCATGATGAGAGAGGGGGTGTGTGGAGGGGTGGGGGTTGGGGGGGGGGCTATATGATTCATGGTTCTGCTTGGCTTCCGAAAAAGGGGTATATTCCTGTCTCTTTCTTGACTGTGGGGAGGGGTTGACGGCCGTTGCCGGGGTCGAGGAGGACGTTTAAGTCTGACCAGATGGCGATGAATTTTCATTTGGGAGAAAATGAAAAGATTGTATATAAAGCAGAGTAGAGTAATGGGGGGCTTGTTTGACGCACGGCGTAATCGAAGCAGTCACATCCGTTTCAATAAACATTAGACGATTAATTGGCGAACGGGGCTTGAGCGATAAATAAACCAGTCTATCGCCGCTTTCTGTGGCTGGGAGTGAGTGTGTGTGTGTGTGTGTGTGTGTGTGTGTGTGTGTGTGTGTGTGTGTGTGTGTGTGTGTGTGTATGCGTGTGCGTGTGCGTGTGTGAGTGAAGGAGGGAGTGTGTTCAGGTAAGTCTTGTCAACATGTTTCTCATTTCCCATCCAGACAGATCAAGAAGAATCGGTGCATTTCCAATCACTTCAAACGTCTGTCTTAATTACATCTTGACCAGAGAGTTACAGGGTCAAACATGCCCGCCTCCCTTTCTCCCTCTCTCTCTCTCTCTTTCTCTCTCTCTCTCTCTCTCCCTCCCTGCCTCTCTACTGTACTTACCTCCCCTCAGACACACACATTGAAACGTCACCCCTGTACAAAAGGTTAGTGGTTAACATTTTAGCCGCAACAGCCGAATGGTGCGACAATGACAGGTAATTCATAAGGGGTGCGTGTGCGTGTGAGTATTGCATGTATACAACCACTAGCTTGATTTATTACCTCAGCGCTAGCATCCGTAGCACATTTGTTATCCCACCCCCCATTTGAGGAGCTCATTCATTATACATTAATGAGTTGTTGATAACGGCCTCTGTGCACTGTAAGGCCAGGCCACAGTACTGAAATGATGGCCAGACCGGGGTGCGCTGCCAAAATTAGAATAACTTAGCTTAGCGTCTGAAGTCTAGCTCCCAGACTTGGCCACAGCTGGGATCCCTGAGGGAGAGATACGGTAAGCTGTTGGTCATAAACAGGAAGTTCAGAAATCTGTAAAAGAAAAATCTGTTCAGAAAAAGTCATTCCCTATTTAATAAATGCAGTCAAATTTATTACATTTATTTAATAAACTCCAGCCAAGACAGACTGCAGTAGACCTGTCAACCAAACCCACCTCCACATACATACTTGTGATTCTTTTCAAGAAACACTACTGTGCATACTGGCAGGTACAGGCACACTAACATAGGTCACGCTACACATGATTCAACAGCAAACTGGATGACCGGCCTGCAACTGCTGACAGGTAATGGCACTAGTGAACTGGGCCATGGCCAACACGTCGTTCTTTGGGATTTGCACAGGCTATCAGCCAGGCCATCAATCATCTCATTCAACCCCCTCCTACTTCCACTGCCCACTGTATTTTAAAATCCCATGAATGTGAAGACACAAAAACGGACGAAAAACGACATATTTGTTTGGCTAAAAGCACACATAACTCTTCCCTCCAGCAAGGCCCTCTCCCAGGGTCCAGGCTTAGAATGCTGTGTCCGCTTGGTCTACGAGTGACCTGCAGCTGCCCGTCCTCACCACAGCATTTTCACAAGAGCGCTGTGTCTATAAACTCTGTTAGACATACATGAACATGTGCCATTTTGCATTTGCCCAATCCTGTTCTGTCCATTCCAAGGTTCAACATGGTTCAAGGTGGTTTACTTGTCATACGACTCTGATATGGGTACCATGTACAATGAAATGCTTTGCAAATGATTACGTAATATGCTCTCTTTATGAATGGGGAATGCATGACTTGAATACCAGGCGCCCAGAGGAAGTAATAGTCAATCAGCTGTAATCAATCATGCCTTAGAATGGGGATGGTTGCTACCGGAATGATCAGAGGAATCAATGTGAGGCGCGTCCTCCTTGATCATCCGTTGATTATGTCTATTGTTGGTGGGAGTTCTGGGGATGAGGTTGGCTGAATAGGGGAATCAGTGGACTCATCCAACCTCTGCTCGCTCCGAGACGAGACGCGGGGGCTTTTGGCGTTACAGTATTAATACAAAATGTCAGATAATCACCCCCTCATCATGTCACACTTTGTCACAGGCGAGGGGCGAGATCACTTCACTGTATGTCTCCCCCAGGCATGGGTCACAGGGTGCGCTTCTAGGGGAGGTGGGGAGGGGTGGGAAAAGGCCAGCGAATGCCTTCATGTCTCATTACTGTCCTGAAGCTACATTAACTGTTGCTAAAAGGCTTTTTACTTTTTACTCAGTAGCATTTAGGAAAACACGACCCTCAAATGAAACGGCAGTAGACTTGACCCCTACGCCTTTTAATTATTGGGGGTATTTAAGTTGCTTTAGATAAATAAATAAAATAAATTAAAAACATTACATTACATTGCATTACTGCAATGTAATGTATAAACATTGGCGGGCTTGGCTTTCATTGTCAGACTAAGACACAAAAGAAGCCATCCGAAAATTACACAAAAAACTGTCAAACTGTGTCATCAATCGTTATCTACAGTAGTTTGAAAAATGACAATTGGAAACCACAGGTTTCTAGGCTAATTCTCAGTGCTCTTTGCTAATTTGGAGATTATTGCACATTGGTCTCAATAAAGCACTAACCACTAACGGAAATACCATGTGAATTACGAACATACTGTACTCTTGTTTTTCTTTTTAATTTGAGTTCACTTTGACTGATTAATGAGCTTTTTTAATTAACTTCCATCCCGTTATCAGCATTATGGAATTTGAGTCTCGACGTGACTGACGACAAACCTCTTTGCAATTTCACTCCCGTTTCCACTTGGCTGCTCCTCCTTATAGCGTTCTCCTCCAGAGAGATCCTCCCAAACGATGGGACCGCTTCATTTGAAAAATGGGCGTTTATTTTTGCCTCACCTTGGAGTTTTCTCGACAGATGATGCCATAAAATTGAGTACCTTACATATTTTCAAACTAACAGAATTCATGTTTCTCCAAAGCTCATGCTGCTTACTGGTGCTGCCAGTTGTAGAACACGCACCATAAATCATCTCTTAGTGTTGGCACTAACCAGCACCATAAGAAACAACGGTATTATTTATTCCAGTGGCTTTGATGAATTGGCTAAGGGTTGTTAGAGAGGGAGGAACGGTAGACTGTGTAAACTTTGTTTGTGGGCGTCAGTCTGCTTCTGTCACTCAGTCCCTCACAGTAGGAGCGGGAACGGCCTCTAGCCGCCCCCAGGAGGGCTGGAGACAGGAAGACGGCTCAGCATGCATGGACGCACTCATTAGTTGACCAACTGTATTATTTTGTACTGCCTGTTCCATAAATGTCTTCTTCGATTCAGTTGGTTTATGGCTGTGTGTATGCAGTGTTTACTCAACTGATTATCCACCTTGTATGGAAGCTGATTGCTGATGACAAGTTTGTCTGAAAGTGAACCAGGGACAGTAGTTTGCTGCTGTGTCACATATAAAACGTAACCATACAGACTTGAAGTGGCCTTTTAAGGACTGACTATGGCCTTTTTTTTTATATATATGGCGAGATTTGATCTAGCGAGCTAAAGTACCTGGCAGAGAAATACAAGAATGCTCTGTCCTGTCAGAGAACAGGAACATAAATGGAGGTGCTAGCTTCCCTGACAGTCCTCTCCCTGACAGACACGCACGCACGCACGCACACACACACACACAATGGCACGCCACCTCTGCTAAGTCAAGAATAGGCAACTGGGGGATTATGTGAGAAAAGAAAGAAAAAAGAAAGAAATTGATTTGCAGAGGAATACTTGTTTAGTTCTTCATCCTCAGACTGAAAACATCAGCATGGCCCCTGCGGGGAGCATTTTCAGTGTTCAATGAATATTGAGCAAACAATCTTTCTATCGCCTGGTGCTTATGGACACACAGAACTATATGGAAAGCCACATGCGTTCATAATTTCCAGTGTAGCCACCCATCAGAGCACACTGTACCGTAGCTTTCTATTCTAGTCATTTGTTGCTCTTTTTTGTAAACTGTTTTTGCCTTCACATGCGATCTATCAAGCCCTCCCCACCCTCCATCCTCCTGCTTGTTCACATCAGGCTTGGCCACATTAAACCGATGATTAATGATGTATTGATTGCGGTGCGTTCTACCACCGAGCGAAGGTGCTGAGTTGACAGTACACTTCCTTATCTGAGCTGCCCAGCTTGCCAGACAGAAATTCTTTCTTCCAGGGGAGTAGTGTGCATATCTGCGCTCTATACTTTGCGATGTCGTTTCAGCTTGGGCTACACAAAGTAAGGTATACATTTCAAAAATTTTATGTTTGTGTAATTTGTGTAATTGGTTCAACATTTGAACCGATAAATCATTGATTGCGTCAGGCATAAAGTTATTTTATGTGATTTCCCTGGCTCATGGCGGAGGTTGGACTACTTTGCTCTCATTTGGAGATGTCCAACTCCCACCCCTCACCACCCACCAGGCACGTCCATCTTCCCATCAACCACTGCACTCCAGGCTTCTGCCATTTAGCAGTGCCATTTAGAGTGCATTTTTAGAAGGGAGGGCAAATGACTGCTATGGAGATGACATTTCCCTCTAATGTTCAATTTTAGCAGAGATCGGTATCTTCTCTACCAGGCAGATGGCGAAAAAACGAATGTGGGTTGTGCTCCCTCTATTACCTTCCCCCTGTCCCTCTCTCTGTCCTCCCTGTACCCCCCCCCCCCCTCTCTCTCTCCATCTCCCACCACCTGTCTCCGAATGCACTTCTTTGTTGGCAGCAGTCTATCAGCCCTCTTCATCATGCCCTCACTCTCCCAATCAACATGGGCGTCATGCTCTCTCTCTCTCCCTCCGGCTTCCATTCTCACTCTCTCCTGCACCTCTCTCCATCTCTCCGTGTCCCTTGCTTGCTCTTCTCTCTCTCTCGTTGGCTCTGCCTTATCTCAGAATCCCACTCTTGATTGACAGATAAGCATCGTCTCCGAGTGCTCCTCCAGTCGCGCTGCTCTCTATCTCATTTCCTGGCTGAAATGGCTTTTCTGCCTATTTGCACTGACGGTGATCATATACCACATTCCCTGCATAGAGACTTTGATTTCTATCTCCTCTCCTGTGGACACCAGGCTGGGGAGAGCGGAAGAGAGACTTTCCCTCGGAAGTCAAACTGAATCGACCTGCTAAAAAGGCCGCCCCCCCGGGGCGTTTTGACCCCCAGATCGAAGCGGTGTTCTCAGTAGCTGCGAAAGGTTAGCCGCTATCGTGTCCCTCCAGTGTGGATCACAGCTATGATGCCGTAGTATCACATGCGGCGCGAAAGCCGTGACATTAAGGGATGGCTCTATCCGTCGGCCGAGCTCAAACGAGCAAAGCGGAGAAGTAGTTTGAGGAGAGATAAAGGGGATGTTCTCTCTCTCCTCTCTTTCTCTCTCTCTCCTCTCTCGCTCTCTCTCTCTCTCGCTCGCTCTCCCTTTCTTGCTCTTTCTCTGGCCTGACAAGTCTGAGATAAGACTTCATCATGTCTCATCTAACATCGTTGTTATTACGTTAGAAGAGTCTGGTCTGTTCTGTTAGGCTGATTATTCTGTTGTTTCAAGTACTGGCAAATAATGTATTTATTTCCCATTCTCTCTCTCTCTCTCTCCCGGTCTCTCTCTCTCTCTCTCTCTCTCTCTGTGCGTGCCTGCGTGCGTGCAACATCTCTGAGTGCGTGCATGCATATGTGTGCGCGTTTACGTGCCCACGCGCGTGTGTGTGTGTATGTGTGTGCGTGTGTGTGTAAGGGTGCGTGCGTGGCTAGGATGACGTGCTTCGCCCCTCCCTGGGAGTGTGCCCCCCCCCCCCCCCCGCGTCCTCTCAGTGGCCTTCCCCTCCTGAACTAAAGCTGTGATTTCTCTCGCCCCCCCCGCTCACCCCAAATCCAAAACGGCATTATGAGCTGGCGACACTAATGCGCGCTCAATGTCTCCCCCCCACCCCACCCCCCCTCCCCACCACCGAAAAAAGAGAGTCAGTCTGTCTCTCCTTCTAACAAGCTGTCAGGATCACTCAGCAATGAAAGGATGTGACAGGAGAGAGATAGAGAGAGAGCGAGAGGTGTGTCGGAGACAGAGAGAGAGGGGGGAAAGAGACGGGATGGAGAGTTACGAGGTCCTGGCTGTCATCCGAGGGCAGACGTGTCCTGATGGGTCCAGAGTGGGCCTCCGCTAAGCGCTGCGTCCATCCATGTAACGGGAGCAGGGATGCTGCGGCTCCTGACCGCTGCTGGCCTGACGGGAGACCGAAACGACGGAGCCGTGGTCCTCGCTTACCAAAACCCAGAGCCACGGTGGCACAGACAATGGAAAATACTCATACACACACGCACACACACACACGCACGCACACACACACATACCCATTGACCTGTGTGTGTATGTGTGTGTGTGCGTGTATGAAATAAAGAGAGAGATAATTTGTGTCTATGTGAGTTTGTGTGTGTGTGTGTGTGTGTATGGGAGAAAGAGAGAGAAAATGTGTGTATGTTTCAACTGTATAGTGTTTGTGTGTGTGTGTGTGTGTGTGTGTGTGTGTGTGTGTGTGTGTGTGTGTGTGTGTGTGTGTGTGTGTGTGTGTGTGTGTGTGCTTCTGTGTGTGTGTCTGCGTGTGCATGTGTGTGCATGGATACTGAGTTTGTTCATATGTAATCTGTTTTTATGCTTTAACTGTGAAGCACCTTGAGTTGCATTCATTTGTATTGATAAGGTGCTATATAAATAAACGTGATTTGATTTGATCCCCTGTCCCTTGAGTTAGTGCTTGTCAGTGCCCCAAAACCTCGGCCTCCCAGTGGCACATGTTAGCTGTGCTGAGAAGGTCAATTAAATGAAGATTATGGAAAACAAACTGTAGTAGCACAGTGCAAAAAAAACAAAATGGGCCCTACTTGTTTATTTGTGTGAGTGTGAGTGAGTGAGTGAGTGAGTGAGTGAGTGAGTGAGTGAGTGAGTGAGTGAGTGAGTGAGTGAGTGAGTGAGTGTTTGTGTGTGTGTGTGTGTGTGTGTGTGTGTGTGTGTGTGTCTGTGTGTCTGTGTGTATCTGTGCGTGTATCAAGTCAAGAGGGCGCGACGTGGAGACGTTGAGGCGAGCGGAAAGCGTTTCAACGCGCCCCCCTCGTCCAGTCACCCGGGCTTGGCTGAGTGTGGCTGGCAGCTCCGGGGTGGGGGGGACGGGGTGCGGAGCGGGGGCGGGGGGACGGGGGAGGGCGAGGGTGAGGGTAAGTGGCGAGACTGGGGGCGAGGACGTATAAGCTCCCTCTGTTGGCCCCGCACCGACCCGGTGCTCCAATGAACTGTCTGTAACCTCTGCCCAACCGAGACCGCCTTCAGAGCAGTACACAACGCTACGCATAATCACATGTATCCATCTGATATATTCATCAGATGAATCCTTAAACAGCAGCTCGGAAAGCGGACTACAAATGTATTTCACGGAGACAAAGGAAAGTCAGACAATGAAAAAGCTTAGGCAGGGGGTTTGAGATCCCGTCTAATGAGGAGCAATGGTCTTGAATGTCCACGGAGATAGAACCCAATGTGTTTGTAGTTAAGTCTCTGCTGAACGTACAAGCTTCTCATACTCGGTAGATAAGACAAAGGGCTGAGGTAACGGCTCATGTTATTCTACAGCGCGAATAAAAAAATATATTATAATAACATC